>NW_027206739.1:300000-522941 GCF_032191515.1 Phaenicophaeus curvirostris
GCGCTTCTCCAAACCTCTTTCCCCTTCTCCGTCCAGCTTTGCCCTTCTCCGCCCCTCTTTGACCTTAACCGCCCCTCTTTGACCTTGTCCCGTATTCTCCGCCCCTCTTTGTCTTTGTCCGCCACTCTTTGACCTTTTCCGCAACTCTTGGCCCTTGTCCGCCCCTCTTTGCACTTCTCCCGTATGCTCCGCAATTCTCCGCCCCTCTTTGCCCTTATCCCATATTTTCCGCACTTCTCCGCCACTCTTTCCCCTAGTCCGCCCCTTTCGCTTGTCCGTCCCTCTTTGCGCTTGTCCGCACCTCTTTGCCCTCTTCCGCACCTCTTTGCACTTGTCCGCCCCTCCTTCCCGTTGTCCCGTATTCTCCGCACTTCTCCGCCCTTCTTTGCCCTTGTCCGCGCCTCTTTGCCCTTGTCTGCCCCTCTTTGACCTTGTCTCGTGTTCTCTGCATTTCTACTCCCCTCTTTGCCCTTTTCCGCCCCTCTTTGCCCTTTTCTGCCCCTCTTTGCCCTTCTCCGCCCCTCTTTGCCATTGTCCGCCACTCTTTGGCCTTGTCCAATATTCTCCGCAATTCTCCGCCCCTCTTTGCCCTTCTCCCGTATTCTCCGCCCTGCTCCGCACCTCTTTGCCCTTGTCTACACCTCTTTGCCTTTGTCCGCCCCTCTTTGCTCTTGTCCCGTATTCTCCGCACTACTCCGCACCTCTTTGCCCTTCTCTGACCCTCTTTGCCCTTGTCCGACCCTTTTGCCCTTGTCCGACCCTTTTGCCCTTGTCCGACCCTTTTGCCCTTGTCCAAACCTCTTTGCTCTTGTCCGCCCCTCTTTGCCCTAGTCCGCCCCTCTTTGCGCTTGTCCGCCCATCTTTGCCTTGTCCGCCCCTCTTCGCCCTTCTCCCTTATTTTACTCCCTTCTCCGCACCTCTTTGCCCTTGTCCGCCCCTCTTTGCCCTTGTCCCGTACTGTCAGCCCCTCTTAGCTCTTGTCTGCCCCTCTTAGCCCTTTCCGCCATACTTTGTCCTTGTCCGCCCCTCTTTGCCCTTGTCCCGTATTCTCCGCTATTCTCCGCCCCTCTTTGCTCTTGTCCGCCCCTATTTGCCCTTGTCCCCCCCTCTTTGCCCTTGTCCGTCCTTCTTTGCACATGTCCCGTATTCTCCGCACTTGTCAGCCCCTCTTTGCCCTTGTCCGCCCCTCTTTGCACTTCTCCGCCCCTCTTTGCCCTTATCCGCACCTCTTTGCCCTTGTCCGCCCCTAATTGCCATTGTCCGCCCCTCCTTGCCCTTGTCCGAACCTCTTTGCACTTGCCCGCCTCTCTTTGCCTTTGTCTCTTATTTTCCGAAATTCTCCGCCAGTCTTTACCATTATCCGCCCATTTTTTCCCCTTGTCCACCCATCTTTGCCCTTGTCAACCCCTCTTTGCCCTTCTCTGCACCTCTTTGAAGTTGTCTAACCCTCTTTGCCCTTGTCCACCCTCTTTGCCCTTGTCCGCCCATCTATGCCTTTATCCGACCCTCCTTGCCCTTGTCCGCCCCTATTTACCCTTTTCCCCCCCCTTTGCCCTTGTGCCGTATTTTCCGCATTTCTCCGCCCCTCTTTGCCCTTGTCCCTTATTCTCTGCACTTCACCGCCCCTCTTTTCTCTTGTCCCGTATTCTCCGCACTTCTCCGCCCCTCTTTGCCCTTGTCCACCCCTCATTGCAGTTTTCCCCCCCTCATTGCCCTTGTCGCCCCTCTTTGCCCTTTTCCGCCTTTCTTTGCTCTTTTCCGCCACCTTTTGCCCTTGTCCTGAATTCTCCGCACTACTCCACACCTCTTTCCTCTTGTTCCGTAATCTCCGCACTTGTCCGCCCCACTTGCAATTGTCCACCCCTCTTTGTCCTTGTCCACCTGTCTTTGCCCTTGTCCACCCCTCTTTTCCCTTGTCCGCCCCTCTTTGCCCTTGTCCCCCCGTCTTTGCTCGTCTCCGCACCTCTTTGTCCTTGTCCCATATTCTCCGCAATTCTCTGCCGCTCTTTGCCCTTGTGCGACCCTCTTTGCCCTTGTCCCGTATTCTCCACAATTGTCCGCCCCTCTGTGCCCTTGTCCGCCCCTCTTTGCTCTTTTCCGCCCCTCTTTGCCCTTGTCCATCCCTCTTTGCCCTTTTCCGCCCCTCTTTCCCCTTGTCCGCCCCTCTTTCCCCTTTTCTGTCCCCCTTTGCCCTTGTCTGACCCTCTTTGCCCTTGTCGCGTATTCTCTGCACTTCTCCACCCCTCTTTTCCCTTGTCCGCCCCTCTTTGCCCTTGTCCGCCCCTCTTTGCACTTGTCCGCCCTTCTTTGCACTTGTCCGACCCACTTTGCCCCTGTGCCGTATTCTCCGCCCTGGTCCGCCCCTCTTTGCCCTTCTCTGCCCCTCTTTGCCCCTGTCCGCCCCTCTTTCCCCTTGTCCCGTATTCTCCGCACATCTCCGCCCCTCTTTGCCCCTGTCCGCCCCTCTTTGCCTTTGTCACATATTCTCCGCAATTCTCCACCCCTCTTTGCCCTTGTCCGCACCTCTTTGCACTTGTCCGCCACTCATTGCACTTGTCCGCCCCACTTTGCACTTTTCCGCCCCTCTTTGACCTTGTCCAGTATTCTCCGCACCTCTCCGCACCCTTTGCCCTAGTCCCGTATTCTCCGCAATTCTCCTCCCCTCTTTGCCCTTGTCCGCGCCTCTTTGCCCTTGTCCGCAACTCTTTTCCCTTGTCCGTCTCTCTTTCCCATTGTCCCATGTTCTCTGCACTTCTCCAACCCTCTTTGCCCTTGTCCAGTATTCTGCGCACTTCTCCGCCCCTCTTTCCCTTGTCCACACATCTTTACAATTGTCTGCACCTCTTTGCCTTTGTCCCGTATTCTCCGCACTTCTCCGCCCCTTCTTTGCATTTGTCCACCCCTCTTTGCCCTTGTCCACACCTCTTTGCCCTTGTCCGCCCCCTTTGCCCCTATCCGCCCCTCTTTCCACTTGTCCACCCCTCTTTTCCCTTGTCCGCTACTCTTTGCCCTTGTCCCGAATTCTCCGCAATTGTTCGCCCCTCTGTGCCCTTGTCCATCCCTCTTTGCTCTTGTCCGTCCCTCTTTGCCCTTGTCCATCCCTCTTTGCCCTTGTCCGCCCCTCTTTGCCCTTCTCCGCCCCTGTTTGCCCTTCTCCGTCCCTCTGTGCCCTTGTCCATCCCTCTTTGCTCTTGTCCGTCCCTCTTTGCCCTTGTCCATCCCTCTTTTCCCTTGTCCATCCCTCTTTGCCCTTGTCCGCCCCTCTTTGCCCTTCTCCGCCCCTGTTTGCCCTTCTCCGTCCCTGTTTACCCTTGTCCGCCCCTCTTTGCCCTTCTCCCTTATACTACTCACTTCTCCGCACCTCTTTTCCCTTGTCCACACCTCTTTGCCCTTGTACACCTCTCTTTGCCCTTGTCCCGTATTGTCAGCCCCTCTTAGCCATTGTCCGCCCCTCTTTGCACTTGTTCCGTATTCTCCACAATTCTCCGCCCCTCTTTGCCCTTGTCTGCCCCTATTTGCCCTTGTCTGCCCCTCTTTTCCCTTGTCCGCCCCTCCTTGCCCTTCTCTGCCCCTCCTTGCCATTCTCCGACCCTCTTTGCTCTTGTCCACCCCTCTTTGCCCTTGTCAAGTATTTCCCGCAATTCTCCGCCCTCTCGTTGCCCTTGTCCGCCCCTCTTTGCCCTTGTCCGCAACTCTTTTCCCTTGTCCGTCTCTCTTTCCCATTGTCCCATGTTCTCTGCACTTCTCCAACCCTCTTTGCCCTTGTCCAGTATTCTGCGCACTTCTCCGCCCCTCTTTCCCTTGTCCACACATCTTTACAATTGTCCGCACCTCTTTGCCTTTGTCCTGTATTCTCCGCACTTCTCCGCCCCTTCTTTGCATTTGTCCACCCCTCTTTGCCCTTGTCCACACCTCTTTGCCCTTGTCCGCCCCCTTTGCCCCTATCCGCCCCTCTTTCCACTTGTCCACCCCTCTTTTCCCTTGTCCGCTACTCTTTGCCCTTGTCCCGAATTCTCCGCAATTGTTCGCCCCTCTGTGCCCTTGTCCATCCCTCTTTGCTCTTGTCCGTCCCTCTTTGCCCTTGTCCATCCCTCTTTGCCCTTGTCCGCCCCTCTTTGCCCTTGTCCGCCCCTGTTTGCCCTTCTCCGCCCCTGTTTGCCCTTCTCCGTCCCTGTTTGCCCTTGTCCGTCCCTCTTTGCTCTTGTCCGTCCCTCTTTGCCCTTGTCCGTCCCTCTTTGCCCTTGTCCGTCCCTCTTTGCCCTTGTCCGCCCCTCTTTGCCCTTCTCCGCCCCTGTTTGCCCTTCTCCGTCCCTGTTTACCCTTGTCCGCCCCTCTTTGCCCTTCTCCCTTATACTACTCACTTCTCCGCACCTCTTTTCCCTTGTCCACACCTCTTTGCCCTTGTCCACCTCTCTTTGCCCTTGTCCCGTATTGTCAGCCCCTCTTAACCATTGTCCGCCCCTCTTTGCACTTGTCCCGTATTCTCCACAATTCTCCGCCCCTCTTTGCCCTTGTCTGCCCCTATTTGCCCTTGTCTGCCCCTCTTTTCCCTTGTCCGCCCCTCCTTGCCCTTCTCTGCCCCTCCTTGCCCTTCTCCGACCCTCTTTGCTCTTGTCCACCCCTCTTTGCCCTTGTCAAGTATTTCCCGCAATTCTCCGCCCTCTCGTTGCCCTTGTCCGCCCCTCTTTGCCCTTGTCCACCCCTCTCTGCCCTTGTCCGACCCTCTTTGCTTTTGTCCACCCGTCTTTGCCCTTGTCCGCCCCTCTTTGCCCTTGTCCCGTATTCTCCGCACTTCTCCGCCCCTCTGTGGCCTTGTCCGCCCCTCTTTGCTGTTGTCCGCCCCTCTTTACCCTTGTCCATCCCTCTTTGCCCTTATCCGCCCCTCTTGCCCTTGTCCGTCCCTCTTTGCCATTGTCCGCCCCTCTTTTCCGTTGTCCGCCCCTCTTTGCCCTTGTCCGCCCCTCTTTGCCCTTCTCCGCCCCTCTTTCACTTGTCCGCCCCTCTTTGCACTTGTCCGCCCCTCTTTGCCCTGGTCCGCCCCTCTTTGCCCTTGTCCGCCCCTCTTTGCCCTTCTCCGCCCATCTTTTCCCTTTTCCGCCCCTTTTTGCACTAGTCCGCCCCTCTTTACCCTTGTCCGCCCCTCTTTGCCCTTGTCCGATCCTCTTTGACCTTGTCCCATATTCTCCACACTTCTCCACCCCCTTTGCCCTTGTCCCGTATTCTCTGCAATTGTCCGACCCTCTTTACCCTTGTCCTCCACTCTTTGCCCTTGTCCGCCCCTCTTTGCCCTTGTCCGCCACTCTTTGCCCTTGTCCCATATTCTCCGCACTTCTCCGACCCTTTTTGCCTGTCCGCCCGTCTTTGCCCTTGTCCGCCCCTCTCTGCCCTTCTCCGCCCCTCTTTGCCCTTGTTCGCACCTCTTTGTCCTTGCCCAGTTTTCTCGGCAATTCTCCGCACCTTCTTTCCCCTTGTCCGCCCCTCTTTGCACTTGTCCGCACCTGTTTGCACTTGTCCTACCCTCTTTGCCCTTGTCCGACCCTCTTTGCCCTTGTCAGCCCCTCTTTCCCCTTATGCGCCCCTCTTTGCCCTTGTCCGCCCCTCTTAGCCCTTTTCCACGCCCTTTACACTTGTCTGCCCCTCTTTGCCCTTGTCCGCCCCTCTTTGCCCTTGTCCGACCCTCTTTGCCCTTGTCCGCCCCTCCTTGCACTTGTGTGCCCCTCCTTGCTCTTTTGCGCCCCTCTTTGCCCTTGTGCGCCCCTCTCTCCCCTTCTCCGACCCTGTTTGCCCTTGTCCGCCCCTCTTTGCCCTTCTCCGACCCACTTTGCCTTTGCCAGCCCCTCTTTGCACTTGTCCACAGCTCTTTGCCCCTGTCCACCCCCTTTGCCCCTATCTGCCCCTCTTTGCCCTTGTCCACCCCTCTTTCCCTTGTCCACCAGTCTTTGCACTTGTCCGCCGCTCTTTGCCCTTGTGCGCCCCACTTTGCCCTTGTCCGCCCCTCTTTGCCCATGTCCCGTATTCTCCGCAATTGGCCAACCCTCTGTGCCCTTGTCCGCCCCTCTTTGCTCTTGTCCGCCCCTCTTTGCCCTTGTCCCTTCCTCTTTGCCCTTGTCCGCCCTTCTTTGCCCTTGTCCGCACCTCTTTGCCCTTGTCCGCCCCTCTTTGCCCTTCTCCGCCCCTGTTTGCCCTTGTCCGCCCCTCTTTGCCCTTCTCCCTTATTCTACTCACTTCTCCGCACCTCTTTGCCCTTGTCCACCCCTCTTTGCCGTTGTCACTTATTGTCAGCCCCTCTTAGCCCTTGTCCACCTCTCTTTGCACTTGTCCGCCATTCTTTGTACTTGTCCACCCCTCTTTACCCTTGTCTCGTATTCTCCACAATTCTCCGCCCCTCTTTGCCCTTGTCTGCCGCTATTTGCCCTTGTCTGCCCCTCTTTTCCCTTGTCCGCCCCTCCTTGCCCTTCTCTGCCCCTCCTTGCCCTTCTCCGACCCTCTTTGCTCTTGTCCACCCCTCTTTGCCCTTGTCAAGTATTTCCCGCAATTCTCCGCCCTCTCGTTGCCCTTGTCCGCCCCTCTTTGCCCTTGTCCACCCCTCTCTGCCCTTGTCCGACCCTCTTTGCTTTTGTCCACCCGTCTTTGCCCTTGTCCGCCCCTCTTTGCCCTTGTCCCGTATTCTCCGCACTTCTCCGCCCCTCTGTGGCCTTGTCCGCCCCTCTTTGCTGTTGTCCGCCCCTCTTTACCCTTGTCCATCCCTCTTTGCCCTTATCCGCCCCTCTTGCCCTTGTCCGTCCCTCTTTGCCATTGTCCGCCCCTCTTTTCCGTTGTCCGCCCCTCTTTGCCCTTGTCCGCCCCTCTTTGCCCTTCTCCGCCCCTCTTTCACTTGTCCGCCCCTCTTTGCACTTGTCCGCCCCTCTTTGCCCTGGTCCGCCCCTCTTTGCCCTTGTCCGCCCCTCTTTGCCCTTCTCCGCCCATCTTTTCCCTTTTCCGCCCCTTTTTGCACTAGTCCGCCCCTCTTTACCCTTGTCCGCCCCTCTTTGCCCTTGTCCGATCCTCTTTGACCTTGTCCCATATTCTCCACACTTCTCCACCCCCTTTGCCCTTGTCCCGTATTCTCTGCAATTGTCCGACCCTCTTTACCCTTGTCCTCCACTCTTTGCCCTTGTCCGCCCCTCTTTGCCCTTGTCCGCCACTCTTTGCCCTTGTCCCATATTCTCCGCACTTCTCCGACCCTTTTTGCCTGTCCGCCCGTCTTTGCCCTTGTCCGCCCCTCTCTGCCCTTCTCCGCCCCTCTTTGCCCTTGTTCGCACCTCTTTGTCCTTGCCCAGTTTTCTCGGCAATTCTCCGCACCTTCTTTCCCCTTGTCCGCCCCTCTTTGCACTTGTCCGCACCTGTTTGCACTTGTCCTACCCTCTTTGCCCTTGTCCGACCCTCTTTGCCCTTGTCAGCCCCTCTTTCCCCTTATGCGCCCCTCTTTGCCCTTGTCCGCCCCTCCTTGCACTTGTGTGCCCCTCCTTGCTCTTTTGCGCCCCTCTTTGCCCTTGTGCGCCCCTCTCTCCCCTTCTCCGACCCTGTTTGCCCTTGTCCGCCCCTCTTTGCCCTTCTCCGACCCACTTTGCCTTTGCCAGCCCCTCTTTGCACTTGTCCACAGCTCTTTGCCCCTGTCCACCCCCTTTGCCCCTATCTGCCCCTCTTTGCCCTTGTCCACCCCTCTTTCCCTTGTCCACCAGTCTTTGCACTTGTCCGCCGCTCTTTGCCCTTGTGCGCCCCACTTTGCCCTTGTCCGCCCCTCTTTGCCCATGTCCCGTATTCTCCGCAATTGGCCAACCCTCTGTGCCCTTGTCCGCCCCTCTTTGCTCTTGTCCGCCCCTCTTTGCCCTTGTCCCTTCCTCTTTGCCCTTGTCCGCCCTTCTTTGCCCTTGTCCGCACCTCTTTGCCCTTGTCCGCCCCTCTTTGCCCTTCTCCGCCCCTGTTTGCCCTTGTCCGCCCCTCTTTGCCCTTCTCCCTTATTCTACTCACTTCTCCGCACCTCTTTGCCCTTGTCCACCCCACTTTGCCGTTGTCACTTATTGTCAGCCCCTCTTAGCCCTTGTCCACCTCTCTTTGCACTTGTCCGCCATTCTTTGTACTTGTCCACCCCTCTTTACCCTTGTCTCGTATTCTCCGCAATTCTCCGCACCCCTTTGCCCTTGTCCACACCTCTTTGCCCTTGTCCGCATCTCTTTTCTCTTTTCCGCACATTTTTGCCCTTGTCCCGAATTCTCTGCCCTTCTCCGCCCCTCTTTCCTCTTGTCCCTTATTCTCCGCACTTGTCCGCCCCTCTTTGCCCTTGGCCGCCCCTCTTTGCCCATGTCCGCCCGTCTTTGCCCTTGTCCGCACCTCTTTGCCCTTTTCCGCAACTCTTTGCCCTTGTCCCGTATTCTCCGCCCCTCTTTGCCCTTGTCTGCCCCTCTTTGCCCTTGTCCGACCCAATTTTCCCTTGTCCGCCCCACTTTGCCCTTGTCCGCCCCACTGTGCACTTGTCCGCCCCTCTTTGACCTTGTCTCATGTTCTCCGCACCTGTCCGCCCCCTATGCCCTAGTCCCGTATTCTCCGCAATTCTCCGCCCCTCTTTGCCCTTGTCCGCGCCTCTTTGCCCTTGTCCGCACCTCTTTTCCCTTGTCCGCCACTGTTTCCCATTGTCCCATGTTCTCTGCACTTCTCCAAACCTCTTTGCCCTTGTCCGCCCCTCTTTGCCCTTGTCCCGTATTCTGCGCAGTTCTCCGCCCCTCTTTGCCCTTGTCCACACCTCTTGGCCCTTGTCCGCCCTCTTTGCCCCATCCGCCCCTCTTTGCCCTTGTCCGCCCCTCTTTGCTCTTGTCCATCCCTCTTTGCCCTTGTCCTCCCATCTTTGCCCTTATCCGCCCCTCTTTGCCCTTCTCCGCCCCTGTTTGCCCTTTTCCGCCCCTCTTTGCCCTTCTCCCTTATTCTACTCACTTCTCCGCACCTCTTTGCCCTTGTCAACCCCTCTTTGCACTTGTCCCATATTGTCAGCCCCTCTTAGCCCTTGTCCGCCCCTCTTTGCCCTTGTCCGCCATTCTTTGTCCTTGTCCAACCCTCTTTGCCCTTGTCCCGTATTCTCCGCAATTCTCCGCCCCTCTTTACCCTTGTCTGCCCCTATTTGCCCTTGTCCGCCCCTCTTTAACCTTGTCTGCCCCTCTTTGACCTTGTCCGCCCCTCTTTGCACTTCTCCCATATTTTCCGCACTTCTCTGCCCCTCTTTGCCCTTGTCCTCCCTTCTTTGCCTTTGTCCGTACCTCTTTGCCCCTGTCTGCCCCTCCTTGCCCTTCTCTGACCCTCTTTGCCCTTGTCCGCCCCTCTTTGCCCTTGTTCAGTATTTCCTGCACTTCTCCGCACTCTCGTTGCCCTTCTCCGCCCCTCTTTGCACTTCTCCGCCCCTCTTTGCACTTCTCCGCCCTTCTTTGCCCTTGTCCAACCCTCTCTGCCCATGTCCGACCCTCTTTGCCCTTGTCCAGCCGTCTTTGCACTTCTCCACGCCTCTTTGCCCTTGTCCCGTATTCTCCGCAATTCTCCACCCCTCTTTGCCCTTCTCCGCCTCTCTTTGCTCTTGTCCGCACCTCTTTGCACTTGTCCGCCCCTCTTTTCCCTTGTCCATCCCTCTTTGCCCTTGTCCGCCCCTCTTTGCCCTTGTCCACCCCTCTTTGCCCTTTTCCCGTATTCTCCGCAATTCTCCACCCCTCTTTGCCCTTCTCCGCCTCTCTTTGCCCTTGTCCCGTATTGTCAGCCCCTCTTAGCCCTTGTCCACCCCTCTTTGCACTTGTCTGCCTTTCTTTGTAATTGTCAATCCCTCTTTGCCCTTGTCCCGTATTCTCCGCAATTCTCCGACCCTCTTTGCCCTTGTCCTTCCCTCTTTGCCCTTGTCCTTCCCTCTTTGCACTTGTCCGCCCCTCTTTGCCCTTGTCCTTCCCTCTTTGCCCTTGTCCGCCCCTCTTTGCCCTTTACCCGTATTCACCGCACTTGTCTGCCCCTCTTTGCACTTGTCCGCCTCTCTTTGCCCTTGTCCGTCCCTCTTTGCCCTTGTCCACCCCTCTTTGCCCTTGTCTGCCCCTCTTTGCCCCTGTCTGCCCCTCTTTGCCCTTGTCCCATATTCTCCGCACTTCTCCGCCCCTCTTTTCTTTTGTCCGGTATTCTCCGCACTTCTCCAACCCTCTGTGCCCTTGTCCACCCATCCTTGCACTTGTCCGCCCCTCATTGCACTTGTCCGACCCTCTTTGCTTTTGTCCGCCCCTCTTTGCCCTTGTCCGCCCCTCTTTGCCTTTGTCCGCCCCTCTTTGCTCTTGTCCGCCCCGTTTTGCCCTTGTCCCGAATTCTCCGCACTTCTCCGCCCCTCTTGCATCTTGTCCCGTATTCTCCGCACTTGTCCGCCCCTCTTTGCCATTGTCCGCCCCTATTTGCCCTTGTCCGACCCTCTTTGCCCTTGTCCGACCCTCTTTGCCCTTGTGCGCCGCACTTTGCCCTTTTCCGCCCCACTTTGCACTTGTCCGCCCCTCTTTGCCCTTGTCCCGTGTTCTCAGCAATTCTCCGCCCCTCTTTTTCCATGTACTTGCCTCTTTGCCCTTGTCCGCAACTCTTTGCCCTTTTCAGCACCTCTTTTCACTTGTCCGCCACTCTTTCCCCTTGTCCCATGTTCTCTGCACTTCTCCAACCCTCTTTGCCCTTGTCCGGCCCTCTTTGCCCTTGTCCTGTATTCTGCGCATTTCTCCTCCCCTCTTTGCACTTGTCCACACCGCTTCCCCCTTGTCCGTACCTTTTTGCCCTTGACCCGTATTCTCTGCTCCTCTTTGCCCTTGTCCGCCCCTCTTTGCCCTTGTCCACCCCTCTTTGCCCTTGGCCGCACCTCTTTGCCCATGTCCGCCCGTCTTTGCCCTTGTCCACACCTCTTTAGCCTTGTCCGCAACTCTTTGCCCTTGTCCCGTATTCTCCGCCCCTCTTTGCCCTTGTCTGCCCCTCTTTGACCTTGTCCCGTATTCTCCGCACATCTCCGCCCCCTATGCCCTAGTCCCGTATTCTCCGCAATTCTCCGCCCCTCTTTGCCATTGTCCGTGCCTCTTTGCCCTTTTCCGCCACTCTTTCCCATTGTCCCATGTTCTCTGCACTTCTCCAAACCTCTTTGCCCTTGTCCGCCTCTCTTTGCCCTTGTCCCGTATTCTGCCCACTTCTCCGCCCCTCTTTGCCCCATCCGCCCCTCTTTGCCCTTGTCCACACCTCTTTGCCCTTGTCCGCCACTCTTTGCAGTTGTCCGCCCCTCTTTGACATTGTCCCGTATTCTCCGCAATTGTCCGCCCCTCTTTGCCCTTGTCCTCCCCTCCTTGCCCTTATCCGCCCCTCTTTGCCCTTCTCCGCCCCTGTTTGCCCTTGTCCGCCCCTCTTTGCCCTTCTCCCTTATTCTACTCACTTCTCCGCACCTCTTTGCCCTTGTCCACCCCTCTTTGCCATTTTCCCATATTGTCAGCCCCTCTTAGCCCTTGTCCGCCCCTCTTTGCCCTTCTCCGCCATTCTTGTTCCTTGTCCGCTCCTCTTTGCCCTTGTCCCGTATTCTCCGCAATTCTCCGCCCCTCTTAACTCTTGTCTGCCCCTATTTGCCCTTGTCCGCCCCTCTTTGACTTTGTCCGCCCCTCTTTGCACTTCTCCCATATTTTCCGCAATTCTCTGCCCCTCTTTGCCTTTGTCCTTCCTTCTTTGCCTTTGTCTGTCCCTCTTTGCCCCTCTCTGCCCCTCCTTCCCCTTCTCTGACCCTCTCGTTGCCCTTGTCCGCCCCTCTTTGCCCTTGTCTGCCCCTCTTTGCACTTCTCCGCCCTTCTTTGCCCTTGTCCAACCCTCTCAGCCCTTGTCCGACACTCTTTGCACTTGTCTGCCATTCTTTGTAATTGTCCGCCCCTCTTTGCCCTTGTCCCGTATTCTCCTCAATTCTCCGACCCTCTTTGCACTTGTCCGCCCCTCTTTGACCTTGTCCGCCCCTCTTTGCCTTTGTCCGCCACTCTTTGCCCTTCTCCGCTCCTCTTTGCCCTTGTCCGCCCCTCTTTGCACTTGTCGCGTATTCTCCGCAATTCTCCGCCCCTATTTTCCCGTGTCCCGTATTCTCCGCACTTCTCTGCCCCTCTTTGCCCTTGTCCACCCCTCTTTGCCCTTGTCCCATATTCTCTGCAGTTCTGCGCCCCTCTTTGCACTTGTCCATCCCTCTTTGCCCTTTGTCCGCCACTCTTTGCCCTTGTCTGCCCCTCTTTGCCCTTGTCCGCCCCTCTTTGCCCTTGTCCAGTATTCTCTGCACTTCTCCGCCACACTTTGCCCTTGTCCCGTATTCTCCGCGCTTCTCCAAACCTCTTTCCCCTTCTCCGTCCAGCTTTGCCCTTCTCCGCCCCTCTTTGACCTTAACCGCCCCTCTTTGACCTTGTCCCGTATTCTCCGCCCCTCTTTGCCTTTGTCCGCCACTCTTTGACCTTTTCCGCAACTCTTGGCCCTTGTCCGCCCCTCTTTGCACTTCTCCCGTATTCTCCGCAATTCTCCGCCCCTCTTTGCCCTTATCCCATATTTTCCGCACTTCTCCGCCACTCTTTCCCCTAGTCCGCCCCTTTCGCTTGTCCGTCCCTCTTTGCGCTTGTCCGCACCTCTTTGCCCTCTTCCGCACCTCTTTGCACTTGTCCGCCCCTCCTTCCCGTTGTCCCGTATTCTCCGCACTTCTCCGCCCTTCTTTGCCCTTGTCCGCGCCTCTTTGCCCTTGTCTGCCCCTCTTTGACCTTGTCTCGTATTCTCTGCATTTCTACTCCCCTCTTTGCCCTTTTCCGCCCCTCTTTGCCCTTTTCTGCCCCTCTTTGCCCTTCTCCGCCCCTCTTTGCCATTGTCCGCCACTCTTTGGCCTTGTCCAATATTCTCCGCAATTCTCCGCCCCTCTTTGCCCTTCTCCCGTATTCTCCGCCCTGCTCCGCACCTCTTTGCCCTTGTCTACACCTCTTTGCCTTTGTCCGCCCCTCTTTGCTCTTGTCCCGTATTCTCCGCACTACTCCGCACCTCTTTGCCCTTCTCTGACTCTCTTTGCCCTTGTCCGACCCTTTTGCCCTTGTCCGACCCTTTTGCCCTTGTCCAAACCTCTTTGCTCTTGTCCGCCCCTCTTTGCCCTAGTCCGCCCCTCTTTGCGCTTGTCCGCCCATCTTTGCCTTGTCCGCCCCTCTTCGCCCTTCTCCCTTATTTTACTCCCTTCTCCGCACCTCTTTGCCCTTGTCCGCCCCTCTTTGCCCTTGTCCCGTACTGTCAGCCCCTCTTAGCTCTTGTCTGCCCCTCTTAGCCCTTTCCGCCATACTTTGTCCTTGTCCGCCCCTCTTTGCCCTTGTCCCGTATTCTCCGCTATTCTCCGCCCCTCTTTGCTCTTGTCCGCCCCTATTTGCCCTTGTCCCCCCCTCTTTGCCCTTGTCCGTCCTTCTTTGCACATGTCCCGTATTCTCCGCACTTGTCAGCCCCTCTTTGCCCTTGTCCGCCCCTCTTTGCACTTCTCCGCCCCTCTTTGCCCTTATCCGCACCTCTTTGCCCTTGTCCGCCCCTAATTGCCATTGTCCGCCCCTCCTTGCCCTTGTCCGAACCTCTTTGCACTTGCCCGCCTCTCTTTGCCTTTGTCTCTTATTTTCCGAAATTCTCCGCCAGTCTTTACCATTATCCGCCCATTTTTTCCCCTTGTCCGCCCATCTTTGCCCTTGTCAACCCCTCTTTGCCCTTCTCTGCACCTCTTTGAAGTTGTCTAACCCTCTTTGCCCTTGTCCACCCTCTTTGCCCTTGTCCGCCCATCTATGCCTTTATCCGACCCTCCTTGCCCTTGTCCGCCCCTATTTACCCTTTTCCCCCCCCTTTGCCCTTGTGCCGTATTTTCCGCATTTCTCCGCCCCTCTTTGCCCTTGTCCGCTTTCTTTGCTCTTGTCGGCCCTCTTTGCCCTTGACTGCCCCTCCTTGCCCTTCTCCGAACCTCTTTGCTCTTGTCCGCCCCTCTTTGCCCTCGTCCAGTATTTTCCGCAATTCTCCGCCCCTCTCTGCCCTTGTCCGACCCTCTTTGCTCTTGTCCACCCGTCTTTGCTCTTCTCCGCACCTCTTTGTCCTTGTCCCTTATTCTCCGCAATTCTCCGCCCCTCTTTGCCCTTGTGCGTCCCTATTTGCCCTTGTCCCGTATTCTCCACAATTGTCCGCCCCTCTTTGCTCTTGTCCGCCCCTCTTTGCCCTTGTCCGCCCCTCTTTCCCCTTGTCCGCCCCTCTTTCCCCTTGTCCGCCCCTCTTTACCCTTGTCCGTCCCTCTTTGCCGTTGTCCGACCCTCTTTGCCCTTGTCGCGTATTCTCCGCACTTCTCCCCCCCTCTTTGCTCTTGTCCGCCACTCTTTGCCCTGGTCCGCCCTTCTTTTCCCTTGTCCGCCCCTCTTTGCCCTTGTCCGCCCGTCTTTTCTTTTGTCCTCCCCTTTTTGCACTACTCCACCCCTCTTTACCATTGTCCGCCCCTCTTTGCCCTTGTCCGGTCCTCTTTGAACTCGTCCCATATTCTCCACACTTCTCCGCCCCCTTTGCACTTGTCACGTATTCTCTGCACTTGTCCGCCCCTCTTTACACTTGTCCTCCCCTCTTTGCCTTTGTCCGCCCCTCTTTGCCCTTGTCCGCCCCTCTTTGCCCTTGTCCCGTATTCTCCGCACTTCTCCGACCTGTTTTGCCTTTCCGCCCCTCTTTGCCCTTGTCCGCCCCTCTTTGCCCTTGTCCGCCCCTCTTTGCCCTTGTCCGCCCCTCTTTGCCCTTCTCCCTTATTCTACTCATTTCTCCGCACCTCTTTGCCCTTGTCCGCCCCTCTTTGACCTTGTCCGCCATTATTTGTCCTTTTCCGCTCCTCTTTGCCCTTGTCCCGTATTCTCCGCAATTCTCCGCCCCTCTTTGCTCTTGTCGGCTCCTCTTTCCCCTTGTCCGCCCCTCTTTCCCCTTGTCCGCCCCTCTTTCCCCTTGTCCGTCCCTCTTTGCCCTTGTCCGACCCTCTTTGTCCTTGTCCGACCCTCTTTGCCCTTGTCCGACCCTCTTTGCCCTTGTCCCGTATTATCCGCACTTCTCCGCCCCTCTTTGCCCTTGTCCCTTATTCTCTGCACTTCACCGCCCCTCTTTTCTCTTGTCCCGTATTCTCCGCACTTCTCCGCCCCTCTTTGCCCTTGTCCGCCCCTCATTGCAGTTTTCCCCCCCTCATTGCCCTTGTCGCCCCTCTTTGCCCTTTTCCGCCTTTCTTTGCTCTTTTCCGCCACCTTTTGCCCTTGTCCTGAATTCTCCGCACTACTCCACACCTCTTTCCTCTTGTTCCGTAATCTCCGCACTTGTCCGCCCCACTTGCAATTGTCCACCCCTCTTTGTCCTTGTCCACCTGTCTTTGCCCTTGTCCACCCCTCTTTTCCCTTGTCCGCCCCTCTTTGCCCTTGTCCCCCCGTCTTTGCTCGTCTCCGCACCTCTTTGTCCTTGTCCCATATTCTCCGCAATTCTCTGCCGCTCTTTGCCCTTGTGCGACCCTCTTTGCCCTTGTCCCGTATTCTCCACAATTGTCCGCCCCTCTGTGCCCTTGTCCGCCCCTCTTTGCTCTTTTCCGCCCCCTTTGCCCTTGTCCATCCCTCTTTGCCCTTTTCCGCCCCTCTTTCCCCTTGTCCGCCCCTCTTTCCCCTTTTCTGTCCCCCTTTGCCCTTGTCTGACCCTCTTTGCCCTTGTCGCGTATTCTCTGCACTTCTCCGCCCCTCTTTTCCCTTGTCCGCCCCTCTTTGCCCTTGTCCGCCCCTCTTTGCACTTGTCCGCCCTACTTTGCACTTGTCCGACCCACATTGCCCCTGTGCCGTATTCTCCGCCCTGGTCCGCCCCTCTTTGCCCTTCTCTGCCCCTCTTTGCCCCTGTCCGCCCCTCTTTCCCCTTGTCCCGTATTCTCCGCACATCTCCGCCCCTCTTTGCCCCTGTCCGCCCCTCTTTGCCTTTGTCACATTTTCTCCGCAATTCTCCACCCCTCTTTGCCCTTGTCCGCACCTCTTTGCACTTGTCCGCCACTCATTGCACTTGTCCGCCCCACTTTGCACTTTTCCGCCCCTCTTTGACCTTGTCCAGTATTCTCCGCACCTCTCCGCACCCTTTGCCCTAGTCCCGTATTCTCCGCAATTCTCCTCCCCTCTTTGCCCTTGTCCGCGCCTCTTTGCCCTTGTCCGCAACTCTTTTCCCTTGTCCGTCTCTCTTTCCCATTGTCCCATGTTCTCTGCACTTCTCCAACCCTCTTTGCTCTTGTCCACCCCTCTTTGCCCTTGTCAAGTATTTCCCGCAATTCTCCGCCCTCTCGTTGCCCTTGTCCGCCCCTCTTTGCCCTTGTCCGCAACTCTTTTCCCTTGTCCGTCTCTCTTTCCCATTGTCCCATGTTCTCTGCACTTCTCCAACCCTCTTTGCCCTTGTCCAGTATTCTGCGCACTTCTCCGCCCCTCTTTCCCTTGTCCACACATCTTTACAATTGTCCGCACCTCTTTGCCTTTGTCCCGTATTCTCCGCACTTCTCCGCCCCTTCTTTGCATTTGTCCACCCCTCTTTGCCCTTGTCCACACCTCTTTGCCCTTGTCCGCCCCCTTTGCCCCTATCCGCCCCTCTTTCCACTTGTCCAACCCTCTTTTCCCTTGTCCGCTACTCTTTGCCCTTGTCCCGAATTCTCCGCAATTGTTCGCCCCTCTGTGCCCTTGTCCATCCCTCTTTGCTCTTGTCCGTCCCTCTTTGCCCTTGTCCATCCCTCTTTGCCCTTGTCCGCCCCTCTTTGCCCTTCTCCGCCCCTCTTTGCCCTTCTCCGCCCCTGTTTGCCCTTGTCCATCCCTCTTTGCTCTTGTCCGTCCCTCTTTGCCCTTGTCCATCCCTCTTTGCCCTTGTCCGTCCCTCTTTGCCCTTGTCCGCCCCTCTTTGCCCTTCTCCGCCCCTGTTTGCCCTTCTCCGTCCCTGTTTACCCTTGTCCGCCCCTCTTTGCCCTTCTCCCTTATACTACTCACTTCTCCGCACCTCTTTTCCCTTGTCCACACCTCTTTGCCCTTGTCCACCTCTCTTTGCCCTTGTCCCGTATTGTCAGCCCCTCTTAACCATTGTCCGCCCCTCTTTGCACTTGTCCCGTATTCTCCACAATTCTCCGCCCCTCTTTGCCCTTGTCTGCCCCTATTTGCCCTTGTCTGCCCCTCTTTTCCCTTGTCCGCCCCTCCTTGCCCTTCTCTGCCCCTCCTTGCCCTTCTCCGACCCTCTTTGCTCTTGTCCACCCCTCTTTGCCCTTGTCAAGTATTTCCCGCAATTCTCCGCCCTCTCGTTGCCCTTGTCCGCCCCTCTTTGCCCTTGTCCACCCCTCTCTGCCCTTGTCCGACCCTCTTTGCTTTTGTCCACCCGTCTTTGCCCTTGTCCGCCCCTCTTTGCCCTTGTCCCGTATTCTCCGCACTTCTCCGCCCCTCTTTACCCTTGTCCGCCCCTCTTTGCTCTTATCCGCCCCTCTTGCCCTTGTCCGTCCCTCTTTGCCATTGTCCGCCCCTCTTTTCCGTTGTCCGCCCCTCTTTGCCCTTGTCCGCCCCTCTTTGCCCTTCTCCGCCCCTCTTTCACTTGTCCGCCCCTCTTTGCACTTGTCCGCCCCTCTTTGCCCTGGTCCGCCCCTCTTTGCCCTTGTCCGCCCCTCTTTGCCCTTCTCCGCCCATCTTTTCCCTTTTCCGCCCCTTTTTGCACTAGTCCGCCCCTCTTTACCCTTGTCCGCCCCTCTTTGCCCTTGTCCGATCCTCTTTGACCTTGTCCCATATTCTCCACACTTCTCCGACCCTTTTTGCCTGTCCGCCCGTCTTTGCCCTTGTCCGCCCCTCTCTGCCCTTCTCCGCCCCTCTTTGCCCTTGTTCGCACCTCTTTGTCCTTGCCCAGTTTTCTCGGCAATTCTCCGCACCTTCTTTCCCTTTGTCCGCCCCTCTTTGCACTTGTCCGCACCTGTTTGCACTTGTCCTACCCTCTTTGCCCTTGTCCGACCCTCTTTGCCCTTGTCAGCCCCTCTTTCCCCTTATGCGCCCCTCATTGCCCTTGTCCGCCCCTCTTAGCCCTTTTCCACGCCCTTTACACTTGTCTGCCCCTCTTTGCCCTTGTCCGCCCCTCTTTGCCCTTGTCCGACCCTCTTTGCCCTTGTCCGCCCCTCCTTGCACTTGTGTGCCCCTCCTTGCTCTTTTGCGCCCCTCTTTGCCCTTGTGCGCCCCTCTCTCCCCTTCTCCGACCCTGTTTGCCCTTGTCCGCCCCTCTTTGCCCTTCTCCCTTTTTCTACTCATTTCTCAACACCTCTTTGCCCTTCTCCGCCCCTCTTTGCTCTTGTCCCGTATTGTCAGCCCCTCTTAGCCCTTGTCCGCCCCTGTTTGCCCTTGTCCGTCCCAATTTGCCCTTGTCCACCATTCTTTTTCCTTGTCCGCCCCTCTTTGCCCTTGTCCCGTATTCTCCGCAATTCTCCGCCCCTCTTTGCCCTTGTCCGAACCTCTTTACCCTTGTCTGCCCCTCTTTGCACTTGTCCCATATTCTCCGCTCTTGTACGCCCCTCTTTGCCCTTGTCCGCCCCTCTTTGCCCTTCTCCGACCCACTTTGCCTTTGCCAGCCCCTCTTTGCACTTGTCCACAGCTCTTTGCCCCTGTCCACCCCCTTTGCCCCTATCTGCCCCTCTTTGCCCTTGTCCACCCCTCTTTCCCTTGTCCACCAGTCTTTGCACTTGTCCGCCGCTCTTTGCCCTTGTGCGCCCCACTTTGCCCTTGTCCGCCCCTCTTTGCCCATGTCCCGTATTCTCCGCAATTGGCCAACCCTCTGTGCCCTTGTCCGCCCCTCTTTGCTCTTGTCTGCCCCTCTTTGCCCTTGTCCCTTCCTCTTTGCCCTTGTCCGCCCTTCTTTGCCCTTGTCCGCACCTCTTTGCCCTTGTCCGCCCCTCTTTGCCCTTCTCCGCCCCTGTTTGCCCTTGTCCGCCCCTCTTTGCCCTTCTCCCTTATTCTACTCACTTCTCCGCACCTCTTTGCCCTTGTCCACCCCACTTTGCCGTTGTCACTTATTGTCAGCCCCTCTTAGCCCTTGTCCACCTCTCTTTGCACTTGTCCGCCATTCTTTGTACTTGTCCACCCCTCTTTACCCTTGTCTCGTATTCTCCGCAATTCTCCGCACCCCTTTGCCCTTGTCCACACCTCTTTGCCCTTGTCCGCATCTCTTTTCTCTTTTCCGCACATTTTTGCCCTTGTCCCGAATTCTCTGCCCTTCTCCGCCCCTCTTTCCTCTTGTCCCTTATTCTCCGCACTTGTCCGCCCCTCTTTGCCCTTGGCCGCCCCTCTTTGCCCATGTCCGCCCCTCTTTGCCCTTGTCCGCCCCTCTTTCCTCTTGTCCCTTATTCTCCGCACTTGTCCGCACCTCTTTGCCCTTTTCCGCAACTCTTTGCCCTTGTCCCGTATTCTCCGCCCCTCTTTGCCCTTGTCTACCCCTCTTTGCCCTTGTCCGACCCAATTTTCCCTTGTCCGCCCCACTTTGCCATTGTCCGCCCCACTGTGCACTTGTCCGCCCCTCTTTGACCTTGTCTCGTGTTCTCCGCACCTGTCCGCCCCCTATGCCCTAGTCCCGTATTCTCCGCAATTCTCCGCCCCTCTTTGCCCTTGTCCGCGCCTCTTTGCCCTTGTCCGCACCTCTTTTCCCTTGTCCGCCACTCTTTCCCATTGTCCCATGTTCTCTGCACTTCTCCAAACCTCTTTGCCCTTGTCCGCCCCTCTTTGCCCTTGTCCCGTATTCTGCGCAGTTCTCCGCCCCTCTTTGCCCTTGTCCACACCTCTTGGCCCTTGTCCGCCCTCTTTGCCCCATCCGCCCCTCTTTGCCCTTGTCCGCCCCTCTTTGCTCTTGTCCATCCCTCTTTGCCCTTGTCCTCCCATCTTTGCCCTTATCCGCCCCTCTTTGCCCTTCTCCGCCCCTGTTTGCCCTTTTCCGCCCCTCTTTGCCCTTCTCCCTTATTCTACTCACTTCTCCGCACCTCTTTGCCCTTGTCAACCCCTCTTTGCACTTGTCCCATATTGTCAGCCCCTCTTAGCCCTTGTCCGCCCCTCTTTGCCCTTGTCCGCCATTCTTTGTCCTTGTCCAACCCTCTTTGCCCTTGTCCCGTATTCTCCGCAATTCTCCGCCCCTCTTTACCCTTGTCTGCCCCTATTTGCCCTTGTCCGCCCCTCTTTAACCTTGTCTGCCCCTCTTTGACCTTGTCCGCCCCTCTTTGCACTTCTCCCATATTTTCCGCACTTCTCTGCCCCTCTTTGCCCTTGTCCTCCCTTCTTTGCCTTTGTCCGTACCTCTTTGCCCCTGTCTGCCCCTCCTTGCCCTTCTCTGACCCTCTTTGCCCTTGTCCGCCCCTCTTTGCCCTTGTTCAGTATTTCCTGCACTTCTCCGCACTCTCGTTGCCCTTGTCCGCCCCTCTTTGCACTTCTCCGCCCCTCTTTGCACTTCTCCACCCTTCTTTGCCCTTGTCCAACCCTCTCTGCCCATGTCCGACCCTCTTTGCCCTTGTCCAGCCGTCTTTGCACTTCTCCGCGCCTCTTTGCCCTTGTCCCGTATTCTCCACAATTGTCCGCCCCTCTGTGCCCTTGTCCGCCCCTCTTTGCTCTTGTCCGCACCTCTTTGCACTTGTCCGCCCCTCTTTTCCCTTGTCCATCACTCTTTGCCCTTGTCCGCCCCTCTTTGCCCTTGTCCACCCCTCTTTGCCCTTTTCCCGTATTCTCCGCAATTCTCCACCCCTCTTTGCCCTTCTCCGCCTCTCTTTGCCCTTGTCCCGTATTGTCAGCCCCTCTTAGCCCTTGTCCACCCCTCTTTGCACTTGTCTGCCTTTCTTTGTAATTGTCAATCCCTCTTTGCCCTTGTCCCGTATTCTCCGCAATTCTCCGACCCTCTTTGCACTTGTCCACCCCTCTTTGCCCTTGTCCGCCCCTCTTTGCACTTGTCCGCCCCTCTTTGCCCTTTACCCATATTCACCGCACTTGTCTGCCCCTCTTTGCACTTGTCCGCCTCTCTTTGCCCTTGTCCGTCCCTCTTTGCCCTTGTCCACCCCTCTTTGCCCTTGTCTGCCCCTCTTTGCCCCTGTCTGCCCCTCTTTGCCCTTGTCCCATATTCTCCGCACTTCTCCGCCCCTCTTTTCTTTTGTCCGGTATTCTCCGCACTTCTCCAACCCTCTGTGCCCTTGTCCACCCATCCTTGCACTTGTCCGCCCCTCATTGCACTTGTCCGACCCTCTTTGCTTTTGTCCGCCCCTCTTTGCCCTTGTCCGCCCCTCTTTGCCTTTGTCCGCCCCTCTTTGCTCTTGTCCGCCCCTTTTTGCCCTTGTCCCGAATTCTCCGCACTTCTCCGCCCCTCTTTCATCTTGTCCCGTATTCTCCGCACTTGTCCGCCCCTCTTTGCCATTGTCCGCCCCTATTTGCCCTTGTCCGACCCTCTTTGCCCTTGTCCGACCCTCTTTGCACTTGTGCGCCGCACTTTGCCCTTTTCCGCCCCACTTTGCACTTGTCCGCCCCTCTTTGCCCTTGTCCCGTATTCTCAGCAATTCTCCGCCCCTCTTTTTCCATGTACTTGCCTCTTTGCCCTTGTCCGCAACTCTTTGCCCTTTTCAGCACCTCTTTTCACTTGTCCGCCACTCTTTCCCCTTGTCCCATGTTCTCTGCACTTCTCCAACCCTCTTTGCCCTTGTCCGGCCCTCTTTGCCCTTGTCCTGTATTCTGCGCATTTCTCCTCCCCTCTTTGCACTTGTCCACACCGCTTCCCCCTTGTCCGTACCTTTTTGCCCTTGACCCGTATTCTCTGCTCCTCTTTGCCCTTGTCCGCCCCTCTTTGCCCTTGTCCACCCCTCTTTGCCCTTGGCCGCACCTCTTTGCCCATGTCCGCCCGTCTTTGCCCTTGTCCACACCTCTTTAGCCTTGTCCGCAACTCTTTGCCCTTGTCCCGTATTCTCCGCCCCTCTTTTCCCTTGTCTGCCCCTCTTTGACCTTGTCCCGTATTCTCCGCACATCTCCGCCCCCTATGCCCTAGTCCCGTATTCTCCGCAATTCTCCGCCCCTCTTTGCCATTGTCCGTGCCTCTTTGCCCTTTTCCGCCACTCTTTCCCATTGTCCCATGTTCTCTGCACTTCTCCAAACCTCTTTGCCCTTGTCCGCCTCTCTTTGCCCTTGTCCCTTATTCTGCCCACTTCTCCGCCCCTCTTTGCCCCATCCGCCCCTCTTTGCCCTTGTCCACACCTCTTTGCCCTTGTCCGCCACTCTTTGCAGTTGTCCGCCCCTCTTTGACATTGTCCCGTATTCTCCGCAATTGTCCGCCCCTCTTTGCCCTTGTCCTCCCCTCCTTGCCCTTATCCGCCCCTCTTTGCCCTTCTCCGCCCCTGTTTGCCCTTGTCCGCCCCTCTTTGCCCTTCTCCCTTATTCTACTCACTTCTCCGCACCTCTTTGCCCTTGTCCACCCCTCTTTGCCATTTTCCCATATTGTCAGCCCCTCTTAGCCCTTGTCCGCCCCTCTTTGCCCTTCTCCGCCATTCTTGTTCCTTGTCCGCTCCTCTTTGCCCTTGTCCCGTATTCTCCGCAATTCTCCGCCCCTCTTAACTCTTGTCTGCCCCTATTTGCCCTTGTCCGCCCCTCTTTGACTTTGTCCGCCCCTCTTTGCACTTCTCCCATATTTTCCGCAATTCTCTGCCCCTCTTTGCCTTTGTCCTTCCTTCTTTGCCTTTGTCTGTCCCTCTTTGCCCCTCTCTGCCCCTCCTTCCCCTTCTCTGACCCTCTCGTTGCCCTTGTCCGCCCCTCTTTGCCCTTGTCTGCCCCTCTTTGCACTTCTCCGCCCTTCTTTGCCCTTGTCCAACCCTCTCAGCCCTTGTCCGACACTCTTTGCACTTGTCTGCCATTCTTTGTAATTGTCCGCCCCTCTTTGCCCTTGTCCCGTATTCTCCTCAATTCTCCGACCCTCTTTGCACTTGTCCGCCCCTCTTTGACCTTGTCCGCCCCTCTTTGCCTTTGTCCGCCACTCTTTGCCCTTCTCCGCTCCTCTTTGCCCTTGTCCGCCCCTCTTTGCACTTGTCGCGTATTCTCCGCAATTCTCCGCCCCTATTTTCCCGTGTCCCGTATTCTCCGCACTTCTCTGCCCCTCTTTGCCCTTGTCCACCCCTCTTTGCCCTTGTCCCATATTCTCTGCAGTTCTGCGCCCCTCTTTGCACTTTTCCATCCCTCTTTGCCCTTTGTCCGCCGCTCTTTGCCCTTGTCTGCCCCTCTTTGCCCTTGTCCGCCCCTCTTTGCCCTTGTCCCGTATTCTCCGCGCTTCTCCAAACCTCTTTCCCCTTCTCCGTCCAGCTTTGCCCTTCTCCGCCCCTCTTTGACCTTAACCGCCCCTCTTTGACCTTGTCCCGTATTCTCCGCCCCTCTTTGCCTTTGTCCGCCACTCTTTGACCTTTTCCGCAACTCTTGGCCCTTGTCCGCCCCTCTTTGCACTTCTCCCGTATTCTCCGCAATTCTCCGCCCCTCTTTGCCCTTATCCCATATTTTCCGCACTTCTCCGCCACTCTTTCCCCTAGTCCGCCCCTTTCGCTTGTCCGTCCCTCTTTGCGCTTGTCCGCACCTCTTTGCCCTCTTCCGCACCTCTTTGCACTTGTCCGCCCCTCCTTCCCGTTGTCCCGTATTCTCCGCACTTCTCCGCCCTTCTTTGCCCTTGTCCGCGCCTCTTTGCCCTTGTCTGCCCCTCTTTGACCTTGTCTCGTGTTCTCTGCATTTCTACTCCCCTCTTTGCCCTTTTCCGCCCCTCTTTGCCCTTTTCTGCCCCTCTTTGCCCTTCTCCGCCCCTCTTTGCCATTGTCTGCCACTCTTTGGCCTTGTCCAATATTCTCCGCAATTCTCCGCCCCTCTTTGCCCTTCTCCCGTATTCTCCGCCCTGCACCGCACCTCTTTGCCCTTGTCTGCCCCTCTTTGCCTTTGTCCGCCCCTCTTTGCTCTTGTCCCGTATTCTCCGCACTACTCCGCACCTCTTTGCCCTTCTCTGACCCTCTTTGCCCTTGTCCGACACTTTTGCCCTTGTCCAAACCTCTTTCCACTTGTCCGCCCCTCTTTGCCCTAGTCCGCCCCTCTTTGCGCTTGTCCGCCCCTCTTTGCCCTTGTCCGCCCCTCTTTGCCCTTCTCCCTTATTCTACTCCCTTCTCCGCACCTCTTTGCCCTTGTCCGCCCCTCTTTGCCCTTGTCCCGTATTGTCCGCTCCTCTTTGCCCTTGTCCGCCCCTCTTTGCAATTATCCTCCCCTCCTTGCATTTCTCTGCAACTCCTTGCACTTCTCCGCCCCTCTTTACCCTTGTCCTACACTCTTTGCCCTTGTCTGACCCTCTTTGCCCTTGTCCGCCCCTCTTTACACTTGTCCGCTCCTCTTTGTCCTTGTCCGACCCTCTTTGCACTTCTTCGCCCCTCTTTGCCATTGTCCGACCCTCTTTGCCCTTGTCCGCCCCTCTTTGCCATTGTCCACCTCTCTTTGCCCTTGTCCGCCCCTCCATGACATTTGTCCGACTCTCTTTGCCCTTGTCCGCCCCTCTTTGCTCTTGTCCCGTATTTTCCGCACTTCTCCTCCCCTCTTTGATTTGTCCACCCCTCTTTGCCCTGGTCCACCCCTCTTTTCTTTTTCCGCCCCTCTTTGCCCTTTTCCGCCCCTCTTTGCTCTTGTCCGCCCCTCTTTGCCCTTGTCTGACCCTCTTTGCCCTTTTCCCGTATTCTCGGCAATTCTCCGTCACTCTTTGCCCTTGTCCGCCCATCTTTGCACTTGTCCGAATTTCTTTGCCCTTGTCCGTCCCTCTTTGCCCTTTTCCGCCCCTCTTTGCTCTTCTCCACCCCTCTTTGCTCTTGTCCGCACACCTTTGCCCTTGTCTGACCCTCTTTGCCCTTGTCTTACCCTCTTTGCCCTTGTCCCTTATTCTCCGCATTTGTCTGACATTCTTTGCCCTTGTCCGCCGCTCTTTGCACTTCTCCGCCTCTCTTTACCCTTGTCCGCCCCTCTTTGCCCTTGTCCCGTGTTCTCCGCACTTCTCCGCCCCTCTTTGCACTTGTCCGCCCCTCTTTGCCCTTGTCCTGTATTCTCCGCACGTCTCCGCTCCTCTTTCCCCTATTCCGCCCCTCTTAGCCCTTGTCCGCCCCTCTTTGCCCTTGTCCGCCCCTCTTTCCCCTTGTCCCGTATTCTCCGCAATACTCCGCACCATCTTTGATCTTGTCAGCCCCTCTTTGCGCTTGTCCGCACCTCTTTGCCCTTGTCCGCCCCTCTTTGCCCTTGTCCGCCCCTCTTTGCACTTGTGTGCCCCTCTTTGACATTTTGCGCCCCTCTTTCCCCTTGTGCGCCCCTCTCTCCCCTTCTCCGCCCCTGTTTGCCCTTGTCCGCCCCTCTTTGACCTTCTCCCTTATTCTACTCAATTCTCCGCACCTCTTTGCCCTTGTCCGGCCCTCTTTGCCCTTGTCCCGTATTGTCAGACCCTCTTAGCCCTTGTCCGCCCCTCTTTGCCCTTGTCCGCCAGTCTTTGTCCTTGTCCAACCCTCTTTGCCCTTGTCCCGTATTCTCTGCAATTCTCCGCCCCTCTTTGCCCTTGTCTGCCCCTCTTTGCCCTTGTCCGCCCGTCTTTGCCCTTGTCCGCCCGTCTTTGCCCTTGTCCGCCCGTCTTTGCCCTTGTCCGCCCCTCTTTACACTTGTCCGCCCCTCTTTGCACTTGTCCGCCCCTCTTTGCACTTGTCCCATATTCTCCGCACTTCTCCACCCCTCTTTGCCCTTGTCCCGTATTCACAGCACTTGTCTGCCCCTCTTTGCACTTCTCCACTCCTCTTTGTCCTTGTCCGCCCCTCTTTGCCCTACTCTGCCCCTCTTTGCCCCTGTCCGCCCCTCTTTGCCCTTGTCCCGTATTCTCCGCACTTCTCCGTCCCTCTTTTCTCTTGTCCCGTTTTCTCCGCACTGCTCCACCCCTCTTTGCCCTTGTCCGCCCCTCTTTCACTTGTCTGCCCCTCATTGCACTTGTCCGCCCCTCTTTGCTCTTGTCCGCCCCTCTTTGCACTTGTCCGCCCCTCTTTGCCCTTATCCCCTATTCTCCGCTATTCTCCGCCCCTCTTTGCACTTGTCCGCACCTCTTTGCCCTTGTCCGCACCTCTTTTCCCTTGTCCGCCACTCTTTACTCCTGTCCCATATTCTCTGCACTTCTCCAACCCTCTTTGCCCTTGTCCGACCCTCTTTGCCGTTGTCCCGTACTCTGCGCACTTCTCTGCCCCTCTTTGCCCTTTTCCACTCCTCATTACCCTTCTCCGCCCCTCTTTGCCTTTGTCCAGTATTCTACGCACTTCTCCGCCCCTTCTTTGCCCTTGTCCGCCCCTCTTTGCCCTTGTCCACACCTCTTTGCCCTTGTCCACCCCCTTTGCCCCTATCCGCCTCTCTTTGCCCTTGTCCGCCCCTCTTTTTCCTTCTCCGCCCCTCTTTGCACTTGTCCGCCCCTCTTTGACCTTTTCTTCCCCTCTTTTCCCTTGTCCGCCCCTCTTTACCCTTATCCGCCCCTCTTTTCCCTTGTCCTGTATTTTCTGCACTTCTCCGCCTCTCTTTGCCCTTGTCCGACCCTCTTTGCCCTTGTACGCACCTCTTTGCCATTGTCCGCCCCTCTTTGCTATTGTCCGACCATCTTTGATCTTGTCCCGTATTCTCCACCCTTGTCTGACACTCTTTGCCCTTGTCCGCCCCTCTTAGCACTTCTCCGCACCTCTTTGCCCTTGTCCTAACCTCTTTGCCCTTGTCCGCCCCTCTTTGCACATTTCCGCACCTCTTTGCCTTTGTCCCGTATTCTCCGCATTTGTCCGCCCCTCTTTGCCCTTGTCCGCCACTCTTTGCCCTTGTCCCGTATTCGCCGCACTTGTCCGCCCCTCTTTGCTCTTCTCCCGTATTCTCCGCACTTCTCCGCCCCTCTTTGTCTTTGTCTGCCCCTCTTTGCCCTTATCCGCACCTCTTAGCCCTTGTCCGCCCCTCTTTGCACTTGTCCGCCCCTCTTTCCCTTATCCGCCCCTCTTTGCCCTTGTTCATCCCTATTTGCCCTTGTGCGACCCTCTTTGTCTTTGTCCCGTATTCTCCGCCTTAGTCCACCCCTCTTTGCACTTGTCCGCCCCTCTTTCCCTTATCCGCCCCTCTTTGCCCTTGTTCATCCCTATTTGCCCTTGTGCGACCCTCTTTGTCTTTGTCCCGTATTCTCCGCCTTAGTCCACCCCTCTTTGCCCTTGTCCGCCCCTCTTTCCCTTTGTCCGCCCCTCTTTGCCCTTGTCCGCCCCACTTTGCCCTTGTCCCATGTTCTCTGCACTTCTCCGCCCCTCTTTGCCCTTCTCCCGTATTCTTCGCAGTTCTAAGCCACTCTTTACGCTTGTCCCGTATTCTTCGCAATTCTCTGCCCCTCTTTGCCCTTGTCCCGTATTCTCCGCACTTCTCCACCCCTCTTTGCTATTTTCCAAAACTTTTTGCCCTTGTCCGCCCTTCTTTGCCCTTTTCCACCCCTCTTTGCACTTGTCCGCCCCTCTTTGCCCTTTTCCGCCCCTCTTTGCAGTTCTGCGTCCCTCTTTACCCTTCTCTGACACTCTTTGCCCGTCTCCGCCACTCTTTGACCTGGTCCGCCCCTCTTTGCCCTTGTCCCGTGTTCTCCACCCCTCTTTGCACTTTTCTGCCCCACTTTGCCGTTGTCCCGTATTCTCCGCACTTCTCCGCCCCTCATGGCCCTTGTCCGCCCCTCTTTGCTCTTGTCCCGTATTCTCCGCACTTCTCCGCCCCTCTTTGCACTTCTCCGCACCTCTTTGCACTTGTCCGCCCCTCTTGGAACTTGTCCAACGCTCTTTCCCTTTGTCCGCCCCTCTTTGCATTGTCCACCCCTCTTTACCCTTGTCCCGTATTCTCTGCACTTCTCTGCCCCTCTTTGCCCTTGTCCCGTATTCTCCGCACTTCTCCGCCCCTCTTTGCTATTTTCCAAACCTTTTTGCCCTTGTCCGCCCCTCTTTGCACTTGTCCGCCCCTCTTTGCACTTGTCCGACCTTCTTTGCCCTTGTCCCGTATTCTCCGCCCTGGTCCGCCCCTCTTTGCCCTTGTCCGCCCCTCTTTGCCCTTGTCCGCCCCTATTTACCATTTTCCAACCCTCTTTACCCTTGTCCCGTATTCTCCGCAGTTCTAAGCCATTCTTTGACCTTGTCCCGTATTTTCCGCACTTCTCCGCGCCTCTTTGCTAGTTTCCAAACGTTTTTGCCCTTGTCCGCCCCTCTTTGCACTTGTCCGCCCCTCTTTGCAATTGTCCGCCCCTCTTTGCACTTGTCCTACCCTCTTTGCCCTTGTCCCGTATTCTCCGCCCTGGTCCGCCCCTCTTTGCCCTTGTCCGCTCCTCTTTGCACTTGTCTGCCCCTCTTTGCCATTGTCCGCCCCTCTTTGACCTTGTCCCGTATTCTCTGCAATACTCCGACCCTCTTTGCCCTTGTCCCGTATTCTCTGCAATACTCCGACCCTCTTTGCCCTTGTCCCGTATTCTCCGCCCTGGTCCACACCTCTTTGCCCTTGTCCGCCCCTCTTTACCTTAGTCCGCCACTCTTTGCCCTTGTCCTGTATTCTCCGCAATTCTCCGCACCTCTTTGCCCTTGTCTGACCCTCTTTGCACTTGTCCGACCCTTTTACCCTTGTCCAAACCTCTTTGCGCTTGTCCGCCCCTCTTTGCGCTTGTCCGCCCCTCTTTGCGCTTGTCCGCCCCTCTTTGCCCTTGTCCGACCCTCTTTGCCCTTGTCCGCCCCTCTTTGCACTTGTCCTGAATTCTCCACACTTCTCCGCCCCTCTTTGCACTCATTCCGTATTCTCCGCAGTTTCCACCCCTCTTTGCCCTTGTCCGCGGCTATTTGACCTTGTCCACCCCTCTTTGCCCTTGTCCGCCCCTCTTTGCCGTTTTCCCATGTTCTTTGCACTTCTCCAACACTCTTTGCCCTTCTCCTGTATTCTCCACCCTAGTCCGCCCCTCTTTCACCTTTTCCGCCCCTCTTTGCCCTTGTACGCCCCTCTTTGCCATTGTCCGCCCCTCTTTGACCTTGTCCCGTATTCTCCGCAATTCTCCGCCCCTCTTTGCCCTTGTCCTGTATTCTCCGCACTTCTCCGCCCATCTTTGCCCTTGTCTGTCCATTTTTTCCCCTTGTCCGCCCCTCTTTGCCCTTCTCCGACCCTCTTTGCACTTGTCCGCCCGTCTTTGCCCTTTTCCACCCCTCTTTGCCCTTGTGCGCCCCTCTTGCTTTTCTCCGCCCCTCTTTGCCCTTCTCTGGCCCTCTTTGACCTTGTCATACCCTCTTTGCCCTTGTCCCGTATTCTCCGCACCTCTTTGCCCTCGTCCGCCCCTCTTTGCACTTGTCTGCCCCAATTTGCCCTTGTCCCATGTTCTCTGCACTTCTCCGCCCCTCTTTGCCCTTGTCTGCCCTCTTTGCCGTTGTCCGCCCCTCTTTGCCCTTGTCCGCCCCTCTTTGCCCTTGTCCGCCCCTCTTTGCCCTTGTCCGCCCCTCTTTGCCCTTGTCTGCCCCTCTTTGCCCTTGTGCGCCCCTCTTTGCCCTTCTCCGAACCTCTTTGGCCTTCTCCTCCCCTCTTTGAGCTTGTCCGCCCCTCTTTTCTCTTATCCCGTATTCTCCACTCTTCTCCGCCCTTTTTTGCCCTTGTCCCGTATTCTCCAATCTTCTCCGCCCCTCTTTGTCCTTGTCCTGTATTCTCCGCAATTATGCGCCCCTCTTTCACCTTGTCCCATATTCTCTGCACTTCTCCGCCCCTCTTTGCCCTTTTCCGACCCTCTTTGCCTTTTTCCGCCCCTCTTTGCCTTTGTCCCGTATTCTCCGCACTTCTCCGCCCCACTTTGCCCAGGTGCGCCCTTCTTTGCCCTTGTCCGTTCCTCTTTGACCTTGTCCCATATTCTCTGCACTTCTTCCCCCCTCTTTGCCCTTGTCCCATATTCTCCGCACTTCTCCACCCATCTTTCCCCTTGTCCCGTATTCTCCGCAATTGTCCGCCCCTATTTGCCCTTGTCGGAACCTCTTTGCTATTGTCCGCCCCTCTTTGCCCTTGTCCGCCATTCTTTGCACTTGTCCGCCACTCTTTGCTCTTGTCCGACCCTCTTTGCCCTTGTCTGCCCCTCTTTACACTTGTCCCCACCTCTTTGCCCTTGTCCGCCCCTCTTTGCCCTTATCCGCACCTCTTTGCCCTTGTCCGCCCCTAATTGCCATTGTCCGCCCCTCCTTGCCCTTGTCCGAACCTCTTTGCACTTGCCCGCCTCTCTTTGCCTTTGTCTCTTATTTTCCGAAATTCTCCGCCAGTCTTTACCATTATCCGCCCATTTTTTCCCCTTGTCCACCCCTCTTTGCCCTTGTCCGCACCTCTTTGAAGTTGTCTAACCCTCCTTGCCCTTGTCTGCCCCTATTTACCCTTTCCCCCCCCCTTTGCCCTTGTGCCGTATTTTCCGCATTTCTCCGCCCCTCTTTGCCCTTGTCCGCTTTCTTTGCCCTTGTCGGCCCTCTTTGCCCTTGACCGCCCCTCCTTGCCCTTCTCCGAACCTCTTTGCCCTTGTCCGCCCCTCTTTGCCCTTGTCCGCCCCTCTTTGCACTTGTGTGCCCCTCTTTTGAAATTTTGCGCCCCTCTTTGCCCTTGTGCGCCCCTCTCTCCCCTTCTCTGCCCCTCTTTCCCCTTGTCCGCCCCTCTTTGCCCTTCTCCCTTATTCTACTAATTTCTCCGCGCCTCTTTGCCCTTGTCCGTCCCTCTTTGACCTTGACCCGTATTGTCAGCCCCTCTTAGCCCTTGTCCGCCCCTCTTTGCCCTTGTCCGCCATTATTTGTCCTTGTCCGCTCCTCTTTGCCCTTGTCCCGTATTCTCCGCAATTCTCCGCCCCTCTTTGCTCTTGTCGGCTCCTCTTTGCCCTTGTCCATCCTTCTTTCCCGTTGTCCGCCCCTCTTTCCCCTTGTCCGTCCCTCTTTGCCCTTGTCCGACCCTCTTTGCCCTTGTCCGCCCCTCTTTGCCCTTGTCTGCCCCTCTTTGCCCTTGTGCGCCCCTCTTTGCCCTTCTCCGAACCTCTTTGGCCTTCTCCTCCCCTCTTTGAGCTTGTCCGCCCCTCTTTTCTCTTATCCCGTATTCTCCGCTCTTCTCCGCCCTTTTTTGCCCTTGTCCCGTATTCTCCAATCTTCTCCGCCCCTCTTTGTCCTTGTCCTGTATTCTCCGCAATTATGCGCCCCTCTTTCACCTTGTCCCATATTCTCTGCACTTCTCCGCCCCTCTTTGCCCTTTTCCGACCCTCTTTGCCTTTTTCCGCCCCTCTTTGCCTTTGTCCCGTATTCTCCGCACTTCTCCGCCCCACTTTGCCCAGGTGCGCCCTTCTTTGCCCTTGTCCGTTCCTCTTTGACCTTGTCCCATATTCTCTGCACTTCTTCCCCCCTCTTTGCCCTTGTCCCATATTCTCCGCACTTCTCCACCCATCTTTCCCCTTGTCCCGTATTCTCCGCAATTGTCCGCCCCTATTTGCCCTTGTCGGAACCTCTTTGCTATTGTCCGCCCCTCTTTGCCCTTGTCCGCCATTCTTTGCACTTGTCCGCCACTCTTTGCTCTTGTCCGACCCTCTTTGCCCTTGTCTGCCCCTCTTTACACTTGTCCCCACCTCTTTGCCCTTGTCCGCCCCTCTTTGCCCTTATCCGCACCTCTTTGCCCTTGTCCGCCCCTAATTGCCATTGTCCGCCCCTCCTTGCCCTTGTCCGAACCTCTTTGCACTTGCCCGCCTCTCTTTGCCTTTGTCTCTTATTTTCCGAAATTCTCCGCCAGTCTTTACCATTATCCGCCCATTTTTTCCCCTTGTCCACCCCTCTTTGCCCTTGTCCGCACCTCTTTGAAGTTGTCTAACCCTCCTTGCCCTTGTCTGCCCCTATTTACCCTTTCCCCCCCCCTTTGCCCTTGTGCCGTATTTTCCGCATTTCTCCGCCCCTCTTTGCCCTTGTCCGCTTTCTTTGCCCTTGTCGGCCCTCTTTGCCCTTGACCGCCCCTCCTTGCCCTTCTCCGAACCTCTTTGCCCTTGTCCGCCCCTCTTTGCCCTTGTCCGCCCCTCTTTGCACTTGTGTGCCCCTCTTTTGAAATTTTGCGCCCCTCTTTGCCCTTGTGCGCCCCTCTCTCCCCTTCTCTGCCCCTCTTTCCCCTTGTCCGCCCCTCTTTGCCCTTCTCCCTTATTCTACTAATTTCTCCGCGCCTCTTTGCCCTTGTCCGTCCCTCTTTGACCTTGACCCGTATTGTCAGCCCCTCTTAGCCCTTGTCCGCCCCTCTTTGCCCTTGTCCGCCATTATTTGTCCTTGTCCGCTCCTCTTTGCCCTTGTCCCGTATTCTCCGCAATTCTCCGCCCCTCTTTGCTCTTGTCGGCTCCTCTTTGCCCTTGTCCATCCTTCTTTCCCCTTGTCCGCCCCTCTTTCCCCTTGTCCGTCCCTCTTTGCCCTTGTCCGACCCTCTTTGCCCTTGTCACGTATTATCCGCACTTCTCCGCCCCTCTTTGCCCTTGTCCACCCCTCTTTGCCCTTGTCCGCCCCTCTTTGCCCTTGTCCCTTATTCTCTGCACTTCACCGCCCCTCTTTTCTCTTGTCCCGTATTCTCCGCTCTTCTCCGCCCCTCTTTGCCCTTGTCCGCACCTCATTGCAGTTTTCCCCCCCTCATTGCCCTTGTCGCCCCTCTTTGCCCTTTTCCGCCTTTCTTTGCTCTTTTCCGCCACTTTTTGCCCTTGTCCTGAATTCTCCGCACTACTCCGCACCTCTTTCCTCTTGTTCCGTAATCTCCGCACTTGTCCGCCCCACTTGCAATTGTCCACCTCTCATTGTCCTTGTCCGCCTGTCTTTGCCCTTGTCCACCCCTCTTTTCCCTTGTCCGCTCCTCTTTGCCCTTGTCCGCCCCTCTTTGCCCTTGTCCACCCGTCTTTGCTCGTCTCCGCACCTCTTTGTCCTTGTCCCATATTCTCCGCAATTCTCTGCCGCTCTTTGCCCTTGTGCGACCCTCTTTGCCCTTGTCCCGTATTCTCCACAATTGTCCGCCCCTCTGTGCCCTTGTCCGCCCCTCTTTGCTCTTTTCCGCCCCTCTTTGCCCTTGTCCATCCCTCTTTGCCCTTTTCCGCCCCTCTTTCCCCTTGTCCGCCCCTCTTTCCCCTTGTCTGTCCCCCTTTGCCCTTGTCTGACCCTCTTTGCCCTTGTCGCGTATTCTCCGCACTTCTCCGCCCCTCTTTTCCCTTGTCCGCCCCTCTTTGCCCTTGTCCGCCCGTCTTTTCTCTTGTCCTCCCCTTTTTGCACTACTCCGCCTCTCTTTACCATTGTCCGCCCATCTTTGCCCTTGTCCAGTCCTCTTTGAACTTGTCCCATATTCTCCACACTTCTCCGCCCCCTTTGTACTTGTCACGTATTCTCTGCACTTGTCCGCCCCTCTTTACCCTTGTCCGCCCCTCTTTACCCTTTTCCTCCCCTCTTTGCCCTTGTCCACCCCTCTTTGCTCTTGTCCGCCCCTCTTTGCCCTTGTCCGCCCCTCTTTGCCCTTTTTTCATATTCTCCGCACCTCGCCGATCCTCTTTTCCCTTCTCCCGCATTCTCCTCAATTCTCCGCACCTCTTTGCCCTTGTCCGCACCTCTTTGCCCTTGTTTCATATTCTCCGCACCTCGCCGATCCTCTTTGCCCTTCTCCCGTATTCTCCGCAATTCTCCGCCCTTCTTTGCACTTGTCCGCGCCTCTTTGCCCTTGTCTGCACCTCTTTGCACTTGTCCGCACCTCTTTTCCCTTGTCCGCCACTCTTTCACCTTGTCCCATGTTCTCTGCCCTTGCCCAAACCTCTTTCCCCTTTTCCGCCCCTCTTGGCCCTTCTCCGCCCCTATTTGCCCTTGTCCACACCTCTTTACAATTGTCCGCCCCTCTTTGCATTGTCCCATATTCTCCGCACTTCTCCGCCCCTTCTTTGACCTTGTCCACCCCTCTTTGCACTTGTCCACACCTCTTTGACCTTGTCCGCCCCCTCTGCCCAAATCCGCCCCTCTTTGCCATGGCCGCCCTATTTCCACTTGTCCCGTATTCTCCACACTTGTCCGCCCCCCTTTGCACTTGCCCGCCCCTATTTGCCCTTGTCCGCCACTCTTTGCCCATGTCCGCCCCTCTTTCCCCTTGTCCGCCCCTCTTTCCACTTGTCCCATATTCTACGCACTTCTCCGCCCCTCTTTGGCCATGTCCGCCCCTCTTGCCCTTCTCCCGTATTCTCCACACTTGTCCGCACCTCTTTGCCCTTGTCCGCCACTCTTTCCCCTTCCGTTTCTCTTTGCCCTTGTCTAACCTTCTTTGCCCTTGTCCGCAACTCTTTGCCCTTGTCCCGTATTCGCCGCACTTGTCCGCCCCTCTTTGCTCTTAACCCGTATTCTCCGCACTTCTCCGCCCCTCTTTGCCCTTGTCTGCCCCTCTTTGCCCTTGTCCTCCCCTCTTTGCCCTTGTCCACCCCTCTTTGCTCTTGTCCGCCCCTCTTTGCCCTTGTCCGCCCCTCTTTGCCCTTGTTTCATATTCTCCGCACCTCGCCGATCCTCTTTTCCCTTCTCCCGCATTCTCCTCAATTCTCCGCACCTCTTTGCCCTTGTCCGCACCTCTTTGCCCTTGTTTCATATTCTCCGCACCTCGCCGATCCTCTTTGCCCTTCTCCCGTATTCTCCGCAATTCTCCACCCCTCTTTGCCCTTGTCCGCACCTCTTTGCCCTTGTTTCATATTCTCCGCACCTCGCCGATCCTCTTTGCCCTTCTCCCGTATTCTCCGCAATTCTCCGCCCCTCTTTGCACTTGTCCGCGCCTCTTTGCCCTTGTCTGCACCTCTTTGCACTTGTCTGCAACTCTTTTCCCTTGTCCGCCACTCTTTCACCTTGTCCCATGTTCTCTGCCCTTGCCCAAACCTCTTTCCCCTTTTCCGCCCCTCTTGGCCCTTCTCCGCCCCTATTTGCCCTTGTCCACACCTCTTTACAATTGTCCGCCCCTCTTTGCATTGTCCCATATTCTCCGCACTTCTCCGCCCCTTCTTTGCCCTTGTCCACCCCTCTTTGCACTTGTCCACACCTCTTTGACCTTGTCCGCCCCCTCAGCCCAAATCCGCCCCTCTTTGCCATGGCCGCCCCCTTTGCCCTTGTCCGCCCTATTTCCACTTGTCCCGTATTCTCCACACTTGTCCGCCCCTCTTTGCACTTGCCCGCCCCTATTTGCCCTTGTCCGCCACTCTTTGCCCATGTCCGCCCCTCTTTCCCCTTGTCCGCCCCTCTTTCCACTTGTCCCATATTCTACGCACTTCTCCGCCCCTCTTTGGCCATGTCCGCCCCTCTTGCCCTTCTCCCGTATTCTCCACACTTGTCCGCACCTCTTTGCCCTTGTCCGCCACTCTTTCCCCTTCCGTTTCTCTTTGCCCTTGTCTAACCTTCTTTGCCCTTGTCCGCAACTCTTTGCCCTTGTCCCGTATTCGCCGCACTTGTCCGCCCCTCTTTGCTCTTAACCCGTATTCTCCGCACTTCTCCGCCCCTCTTTGCCCTTGTCCGCCCCTCTTTGCCCTTGTCCGCCCCTCTTTGCCGTTTTCCACCCCTCTTTACCCTTGTCCCGTATTCTCCGCACTTCTCTGCTCCTCTTTGCCCTTCTCCCATATTCTCCGCAGTTCTAAGACACTCTTTGACCTTGTCCCATATTCTCCGCTCTTCTCCGGCCCTCTTTGCTATTTTCCACCCCTCTTTGCCCTTGTCCGCCCCTCTTTGCCTTTATACGGCCTTCTTTGCCTTGTCCAGCCCTCTTTGCCCTTGTTCGCACCTCTTTCCATTTGTCTGCCCCTCTTTGCTCTTTTCCACCCCTCTTTGCCCTTGTCCGCCCCTCTTTGCCCTTGTCCGCCCCTCTTTGCCCTTGTCCGCCCCTCTTTGCACTTGTCCGCCCTTCTTTGCACTTGTCCGACCCACTTTGCCCCTGTGCCGTATTCTCCGCCCTGGTCCGCCCCTCTTTGCCCTTTTCCACCCCTCTTTGCCCTTCTCCGCCCCTCTTTGCCATTGTCCGCCACTCTTTGACCTTGTCCAATATTCTCCGCAATTCTCCGCCCCTCTTTGCCCTTCTCCCGTATTCTCCGCCCTGGTCTGCACCTCTTTGCACTTGTCTACACCTCTTTGCCTTTGTCCGCCCCTCTTTGCTCTTGTCCCGTATTCTCCGCACTTCTCCGCCCCTCTTTGCCCTCGTCTGACCCTCTTTGCCCTTGTCCGACCCTTTTGCCCTTGTCTGACCCTTTTGCCCTTGTCCAAACCTCTTTGCTCTTGTCCGCCCCTCTTTGCCCTAGTCCGCCCCTCTTTGCGCTTGTCCGCCCATCTTTGCCTTGTCCGCCCCTCTTCGCCCTTCTCCCTTATTTTACTCCCTTCTCCGCACCTCTTTGCCCTTGTCCGCCCCTCTTTGCCCTTGTCCCGTACTGTCAGCCCCTCTTAGCTCTTGTCTGCCCCTCTTAGCCCTTTCCGCCATACTTTGTCCTTGTCCGCCCCTCTTTGCCCTTGTCCCGTATTCTCCGCTATTCTCCGCCCCTCTTTGCTCTTGTCCGCCCCTATTTGCCCTTGTCCCCCCCTCTTTGCCCTTGTCCGTCCTTCTTTGCACATGTCCCGTATTCTCCGCACTTGTCAGCCCCTCTTTGCCCTTGTCCGCCCCTCTTTGCACTTCTCCGCCCCTCTTTGCCCTTATCCGCACCTCTTTGCCCTTGTCCGCCCCTAATTGCCATTGTCCGCCCCTCCTTGCCCTTGTCCGAACCTCTTTGCACTTGCCCGCCTCTCTTTGCCTTTGTCTCTTATTTTCCGAAATTCTCCGCCAGTCTTTACCATTATCCGCCCATTTTTTCCCCTTGTCCGCCCATCTTTGCCCTTGTCAACCCCTCTTTGCCCTTCTCTGCACCTCTTTGAAGTTGTCTAACCCTCTTTGCCCTTGTCCACCCTCTTTGCCCTTGTCCGCCCATCTATGCCTTTATCCGACCCTCCTTGCCCTTGTCCGCCCCTATTTACCCTTTTCCCCCCCCTTTGCCCTTGTGCCGTATTTTCCGCATTTCTCCGCCCCTCTTTGCCCTTGTCCGCTTTCTTTGCTCTTGTCGGCCCTCTTTGCCCTTGACTGCCCCTCCTTGCCCTTCTCCGAACCTCTTTGCTCTTGTCCGCCCCTCTTTGCCCTCGTCCAGTATTTTCCGCAATTCTCCGCCCCTCTCTGCCCTTGTCCGACCCTCTTTGCTCTTGTCCACCCGTCTTTGCTCTTCTCCGCACCTCTTTGTCCTTGTCCCTTATTCTCCGCAATTCTCCGCCCCTCTTTGCCCTTGTGCGTCCCTATTTGCCCTTGTCCCGTATTCTCCACAATTGTCCGCCCCTCTTTGCTCTTGTCCGCCCCTCTTTGCCCTTGTCCGCCCCTCTTTCCCCTTGTCCGCCCCTCTTTACCCTTGTCCGTCCCTCTTTGCCGTTGTCCGACCCTCTTTGCCCTTGTCGCGTATTCTCCGCACTTCTCCCCCCCTCTTTGCTCTTGTCCGCCACTCTTTGCCCTGGTCCGCCCTTCTTTTCCCTTGTCCACCCCTCTTTGCCCTTGTCCGCCCGTCTTTTCTTTTGTCCTCCCCTTTTTGCACTACTCCACCCCTCTTTACCATTGTCCGCCCCTCTTTGCCCTTGTCCGGTCCTCTTTGAACTCGTCCCATATTCTCCACACTTCTCCGCCCCCTTTGCACTTGTCACGTATTCTCTGCACTTGTCCGCCCCTCTTTACACTTGTCCTCCCCTCTTTGCCTTTGTCCGCCCCTCTTTGCCCTTGTCCGCCCCTCTTTGCCCTTGTCCGCCCCTCTTTGCCCTTGTCCCGTATTCTCCGCACTTCTCCGACCCGTTTTGCCTTTCCGCCCCTCTTTGCCCTTGTCCGCCCCTCTTTGCCCTTGTCCGCCCCTCTTTGCCCTTCTCCGCCCCTCTTTGCCCTTGTTTGCACCTCATTGTCCTTGCCCAGTTTTCTCGGCAATTCTCCGCACCTTCTTTCCCCTTGTCCGCCCCTCTTTGCCCTTGTCCGACCCTCTTTGCCCTTGTCAGCCCCTCTTTCCCCTTATGCGCCCCTCTTTGCCCTTGTCCGCCCCTCTTAGCCCTTTTCCACGCCCTTTACACTTGTCTGCCCCTCTTTGCCCTTGTCCGCCCCTCTTTGCCCTTGTCCGACCCTCTTTGCCCTTGTCCGCCCCTCTCTCCCCTTCTCCGACCCTGTTTGCCCTTGACCGCCCCTCTTTGCCCTTCTCCCTTTTTCTACTCATTTCTCAACACCTCTTTGCACTTCTCCGCCCCTCTTTGCTCTTGTCCTGTATTGTCAGCCCCTCTTAGCCCTTGTCCGCCCCTGTTTGCCCTTGTCCGTCCCTCTTGGCCCTTGTCCGCCATTCTTTTTCCTTGTCCGCCCCTCTTTGCCCTTGTCCCGTATTCTCCGCAATTCTCCGCCCCTCTTTGCCCTTGTCCGAACCTCTTTACCCTTGTCTGCCCCTATTTGCACTTGTCCCATATTCTCCGCTCTTGTACGCCCCTCTTTGCCCTTGTCCGCCCCTCTTTGCCCTTCTCCGACCCACTTTGCCTTTGCCAGCCTCTCTTTGCACTTGTCCACAGCTCTTTGCCCCTGTCCACCCCCTTTGCCCCTATCTGCCCCTCTTTGCCCTTGTCCACCCCTGTTTCCCTTGTCCACCAGTCTTTGCACTTGTCCGCCGCTCTTTGCCCTTGTGCGCCCCACTTTGCCCTTGTCCGCCCCTCTTTGCCCATGTCCCGTATTCTCCGCAATTGGCCAACCCTCTGTGCCCTTGTCCGCCCCTCTTTGCTCTTGTCCGCCCCTCTTTGCCCTTGTCCCTTCCTCTTTGCCCTTGTCCGCCCTTCTTTGCCCTTGTCCGCACCTCTTTGCCCTTGTCCGCCCCTCTTTGCCCTTCTCCGCCCCTGTTTGCCCTTGTCCGCCCCTCTTTGCCCTTCTCCCTTATTCTACTCACTTCTCCGCCCCTCTTTGCCCTTGTCCACCCCTCTTTGCCGTTGTCACTTATTGTCAGCCCCTCTTAGCCCTTGTCCACCTCTCTTTGCACTTGTCCGCCATTCTTTGTACTTGTCCACCCCTCTTTACCCTTGTCTCGTATTCTCCGCAATTCTCCGCACCCCTTTGCCCTTGTCCACACCTCTTTGCCCTTGTCCGCATCTCTTTTCTCTTTTCCGCACATTTTTGCCCTTGTCCCGAATTCTCTGAACTTCTCCGCCCCTCTTTCCTCTTGTCCCTTATTCTCCGCACTTGTCCGCCCCTCTTTGCCCTTGGCCGCCCCTCTTTGCCCATGTCCGCCCGTCTTTGCCCTTGTCCGCACCTCTTTGCCCTTTTCCGCAACTCTTTGCCCTTGTCCCGTATTCTCCGCCCCTCTTTGCCCTTGTCTGCCCCTCTTTGCCCTTGTCCGACCCAATTTTCCCTTGTCCGCCCCACTTTGCCCTTGTCCGCCCCACTGTGCACTTCTCCGCCCCTCTTTGCTCTTGTCCCGTATTGTCAGCCCCTCTTAGCCCTTGTCCGCCCCTGTTTGCCCTTGTCCGTCCCTCTTGGCCCTTGTCCGCCATTCTTTTTCCTTGTCCGCCCCTCTTTGCCCTTGTCCCGTATTCTCCGCAATTCTCTGCCCCTCTTTGCCCTTGTCCGAACCTCTTTACCCTTGTCCGCCCCTCTTTGCCCATGTCCCGTATTCTCCGCAATTGGCCAACCCTCTGTGCCCTTGTCCGCCCCTCTTTGCTCTTGTCCGCCCCTCTTTGCCCTTGTCCCTTCCTCTTTGCCCTTGTCCGCCCTTCTTTGCCCTTGTCCGCACCTCTTTGCCCTTGTCCGCCCCTCTTTGCCCTTCTCCGCCCCTGTTTGCCCTTGTCCGCCCCTCTTTGCCCTTCTCCCTTATTCTACTCACTTCTCCGCACCTCTTTGCCCTTGTCCACCCCTCTTTGCCGTTGTCACTTATTGTCAGCCCCTCTTAGCCCTTGTCCACCTCTCTTTGCACTTGTCCGCCATTCTTTGTACTTGTCCACCCCTCTTTACCCTTGTCTCGTATTCTCCGCAATTCTCCGCACCCCTTTGCCCTTGTCCACACCTCTTTGCCCTTGTCCGCATCTCTTTTCTCTTTTCCGCACATTTTTGCCCTTGTCCCGAATTCTCTGCCCTTCTCCGCCCCTCTTTCCTCTTGTCCCTTATTCTCCGCACTTGTCCGCCCCTCTTTGCCCTTGGCCGCCCCTCTTTGCCCATGTCCGCCCGTCTTTGCCCTTGTCCGCACCTCTTTGCCCTTTTCCGCAACTCTTTGCCCTTGTCCCGTATTCTCCGCCCCTCTTTGCCCTTGTCTGCCCCTCTTTGCATTGTCCGACCCAATTTTCCCTTGTCCGCCCCACTTTGCCATTGTCCGCCCCACTGTGCACTTGTCCGCCCCTCTTTGACCTTGTCTCGTGTTCTCCGCACCTGTCCGCCCCCTATGCCCTAGTCCCGTATTCTCCGCAATTCTCCGCCCCTCTTTGCCCTTGTCCGCGCCTCTTTGCCCTTGTCCGCACCTCTTTTCCCTTGTCCGCCACTCTTTCCCATTGTCCCATGTTCTCTGCACTTCTCCAAACCTCTTTGCCCTTGTCCGCCCCTCTTTGCCCTTGTCCCGTATTCTGCGCAGTTCTCCGCCCCTCTTTGCCCTTGTCCACACCTCTTGGCCCTTGTCCGCCCTCTTTGCCCCATCCGCCCCTCTTTGCCCTTGTCCGCCCCTCTTTGCTCTTGTCCATCCCTCTTTGCCCTTGTCCTCCCATCTTTGCCCTTATCCGCCCCTCTTTGCCCTTCTCCGCCCCTGTTTGCCCTTTTCCGCCCCTCTTTGCCCTTCTCCCTTATTCTACTCACTTCTCCGCACCTCTTTGCCCTTGTCAACCCCTCTTTGCACTTGTCCCATATTGTCAGCCCCTCTTAGCCCTTGTCCGCCCCTCTTTGCCCTTGTCCGCCATTCTTTGTCCTTGTCCAACCCTCTTTGCCCTTGTCCCGTATTCTCCGCAATTCTCCGCCCCTCTTTACCCTTGTCTGCCCCTATTTGCCCTTGTCCGCCCCTCTTTAACCTTGTCTGCCCCTCTTTGACCTTGTCCGCCCCTCTTTGCACTTCTCCCATATTTTCCGCACTTCTCTGCCCCTCTTTGCCCCTGTCTGCCCCTCCTTGCCCTTCTCTGACCCTCTTTGCCCTTGTCCGCCCCTCTTTGCCCTTCTCTGACCCTCTTTGCCCTTGTCCGCCCCTCTTTGCCCTTGTTCAGTATTTCCTGCACTTCTCCGCACTCTCGTTGCCCTTGTCCGCCCCTCTTTGCACTTCTCCGCCCCTCTTTGCACTTCTCCGCCCTTCTTTGCCCTTGTCCAACCCTCTCTGCCCATGTCCGACCCTCTTTGCCCTTGTCCAGCCGTCTTTGCACTTCTCCGCGCCTCTTTGCCCTTGTCCCGTATTCTCCACAATTGTCCGCCCCTCTGTGCCCTTGTCCGCCCCTCTTTGCTCTTGTCCGCACCTCTTTGCACTTGTCCGCCCCTCTTTTCCCTTGTCCATCCCTCTTTGCCCTTGTCCGCCCCTCTTTGCCCTTGTCCACCCCTCTTTGCCCTTTTCCCGTATTCTCCGCAATTCTCCACCCCTCTTTGCCCTTCTCCGCCTCTCTTTGCCCTTGTCCCGTATTGTCAGCCCCTCTTAGCCCTTGTCCACCCCTCTTTGCACTTGTCTGCCTTTCTTTGTAATTGTCAATCCCTCTTTGCCCTTGTCCCGTATTCTCCGCAATTCTCCGACCCTCTTTGCACTTGTCCACCCCTCTTTGCCCTTGTCCGCCCCTCTTTGCCCTTGTCCGCCCCTCTTTGCCCTTTACCCGTATTCACCGCACTTGTCTGCCCCTCTTTGCACTTGTCCGCCTCTCTTTGCCCTTGTCCGTCCCTCTTTGCCCTTGTCCACCCCTCTTTGCCCTTGTCTGCCCCTCTTTGCCCCTGTCTGCCCCTCTTTGCCCTTGTCCCATATTCTCCGCACTTCTCCGCCCCTCTTTTCTTTTGTCCGGTATTCTCCGCACTTCTCCAACCCTCTGTGCCCTTGTCCACCCATCCTTGCACTTGTCCGCCCCTCATTGCACTTGTCCGACCCTCTTTGCTTTTGTCCGCCCCTCTTTGCCCTTGTCCGCCCCTCTTTGCCTTTGTCCGCCCCTCTTTGCTCTTGTCCGCCCCTTTTTGCCCTTGTCCCGAATTCTCCGCACTTCTCCGCCCCTCTTTCATCTTGTCCCGTATTCTCCGCACTTGTCCGCCCCTCTTTGCCCTTGTCCGCCCCTCTTTGCCCTTGTCCGACCCTCTTTGCCCTTGTCCGACCCTCTTTGCCCTTGTGCGCCGCACTTTGCCCTTTTCCGCCCCACTTTGCACTTGTCCGCCCCTCTTTGCCCTTGTCCCGTATTCTCAGCAATTCTCCGCCCCTCTTTTTCCATGTACTTGCCTCTTTGCCCTTGTCCGCAACTCTTTGCCCTTTTCAGCACCTCTTTTCACTTGTCCGCCACTCTTTCCCCTTGTCCCATGTTCTCTGCACTTCTCCAACCCTCTTTGCCCTTGTCCGGCCCTCTTTGCCCTTGTCCTGTATTCTGCGCATTTCTCCTCCCCTCTTTGCACTTGTCCACACCGCTTCCCCCTTGTCCGTACCTTTTTGCCCTTGACCCGTATTCTCTGCTCCTCTTTGCCCTTGTCCGCCCCTCTTTGCCCTTGTCCACCCCTCTTTGCCCTTGGCCGCACCTCTTTGCCCATGTCCGCCCGTCTTTGCCCTTGTCCACACCTCTTTAGCCTTGTCCGCAACTCTTTGCCCTTGTCCCGTATTCTCCGCCCCTCTTTGCCCTTGTCTGCCCCTCTTTGACCTTGTCCCGTATTCTCCGCACCTCTCCGCCCCCTATGCCCTAGTCCCGTATTCTCCGCAATTCTCCGCCCCTCTTTGCCATTGTCCGTGCCTCTTTGCCCTTGTCCGCCACTCTTTCCCATTGTCCCATGTTCTCTGCACTTCTCCAAACCTCTTTGCCCTTGTCCGCCTCTCTTTGCCCTTGTCCCGTATTCTGCCCAATTCTCCGCCCCTCTTTGCCCTTGTCCACACCTCTTTGCCCTTGTCCGCCCCCTTTGCCCCATCCGCCCCTCTTTGCCCTTGTCCACACCTCTTTGCCCTTGTCCGCCACTCTTTGCAGTTGTCCGCCCCTCTTTGACATTGTCCCGTATTCTCCGCAATTGTCCGCCCCTCTTTGACCTTGTCCTCCCCTCCTTGCCCTTATCCGTCCCTCTTTGCCCTTCTCCGCCCCTGTTTGCCCTTGTCCGCCCCTCTTTGCCCTTCTCCCTTATTCTACTCACTTCTCCGCACCTCTTTGCCCTTGTCCACCCCTCTTTGCCATTTTCCCATATTGTCAGCCCCTCTTAGCCCTTGTCCGCCCCTCTTTGCCCTTCTCCGCCATTCTTGTTCCTTGTCCGCTCCTCTTTGCCCTTGTCCCGTATTCTCCGCAATTCTCCGCCCCTCTTAACTCTTGTCTGCCCCTATTTGCCCTTGTCCGCACCTCTTTGACTTTGTCCGCCCCTCTTTGCACTTCTCCCATGTTTTCCGCAATTCTCTGCCCCTCTTTGCCTTTGTCCTTCCTTCTTTGCCTTTGTCCGTCCCTCTTTGCCCCTCTCTGCCCCTCCTTGCCCTTCTCTGACCCTCTCGTTGCCCTTGTCCGCCCCTCTTTGCCCTTGTCTGCCCCTCTTTGCACTTCTCCGCCCTTCTTTGCCCTTGTCCAACCCTCTCAGCCCTTGTCCGACACTCTTTGCACTTGTCTGCCATTCTTTGTAATTGTCCGCCCCTCTTTGCCCTTGTCCCGTATTCTCCTCAATTCTCCGACCCTCTTTGCACTTGTCCGCCCCTCTTTGACCTTGTCCGCCCCTCTTTGCCTTTGTCCGCCACTCTTTGCCCTTCTCCGCTCCTCTTTGCCCTTGTCCGCCCCTCTTTGCACTTGTCGCGTATTCTCCGCAATTCTCCGCCCCTATTTTCCCGTGTCCCGTATTCTCCGCACTTCTCTGCCCCTCTTTGCCCTTGTCCACCCCTATTTGCCCTTGTCCCATATTCTCTGCAGTTCTGCGCCCCTCTTTGCACTTGTCCATCCCTCTTTGCCCTTTGTCCGCCACTCTTTGCCCTTGTCTGCCCCTCTTTGCCCTTGTCCGCCCCTCTTTGCCCTTGTCCCGTATTCTCTGCACTTCTCCGCCACACTTTGCCCTTGTCCCGTATTCTCCGCGCTTCTCCAAACCTCTTTCCCCTTCTCCGTCCAGCTTTGCCCTTCTCCGCCCCTCTTTGACCTTAACCGCCCCTCTTTGACCTTGTCCCGTATTCTCCGCCCCTCTTTGCCTTTGTCCGCCACTCTTTGACCTTTTCCGCAACTCTTGGCCCTTGTCCGCCCCTCTTTGCACTTCTCCCGTATTCTCCGCAATTCTCCGCCCCTCTTTGCCCTTATCCCATATTTTCCGCACTTCTCCGCCACTCTTTCCCCTAGTCCGCCCCTTTCGCTTGTCCGTCCCTCTTTGCGCTTGTCCGCACCTCTTTGCCCTCTTCCGCACCTCTTTGCACTTGTCCGCCCCTCCTTCCCGTTGTCCCGTATTCTCCGCACTTCTGCGCCCTTCTTTGCCCTTGTCCGCGCCTCTTTGCCCTTGTCTGACCCTCTTTGACCTTGTCTCGTGTTCTCTGCATTTCTACTCCCCTCTTTGCCCTTTTCCGCCCCTCTTTGCCCTTTTCCGCCCCTCTTTGCCCTTCTCCGCCCCTCTTTGCCATTGTCCGCCACTCTTTGCCCTTGTCCCATATTCTCCGCACTACTCCGCACCTCTTTGCCCTTCTCTGACCCTCTTTGCCCTTGTCCGACACTTTTGCCCTTGTCCGCCCCTCTTTGCCCTAGTCCGCCCCTCTTTGCGCTTGTCCGCCCCTCTTTGCCCTTGTCCGCCCCTCTTTGCCCTTCTCCCTTATTCTACTCCCTTCTCCACCTCTCTTTGCCCTTGTCCGCCCCTCTTTGCCCTTGTCCCGTATTGTCCGCCCCTCTTTGCACTTGTCCGCCCCTCTTTGCCCTTATCCGCCCCTCCTTGCACTTCTCTGCAACTCATTGCACTTCTCCGCCCCTCTTTACCCTTGTCCTACACTCTTTGCCCTTGTCTGACCCTCTTTGCCCTTGTCCGCCCCACTTTACACTTGTCCGCTCCTCTTTGTCCTTGTCCGACCCTCTTTGCACTTCTTCGCCCCTCTTTGCCATTGTCCGACCCTCTTTGCCCTTGTCCGCCCCTCCATGACATTTGTCCGACTCTCTTTGCCCTTGTCCGCCCCTCTTTGCTCTTGTCCCGTATTTTCCGCACTTCTCCTCCCCTCTTTGATTTGTCCACCCCTCTTTGCCCTGGTCCACCCCTCTTTTCTTTTTCCGCCCCTCTTTGCCCTTTTCCGCCCCTCTTTGCTCTTGTCCGCCCCTCTTTGCCCTTGTCTGACCCTCTTTGCCCTTTTCCCGTATTCTCGGCAATTCTCCGTCACTCTTTGCCCTTGTCCGCCCATCTTTGCCCTTGTCCGCCCCTCTTTGCCCTTGTCCGTCCCTCTTTGCCCTTTTCCGCCCCTCTTTGCTCTTCTCCACCCCTCTTTGCTCTTGTCCGCACACCTTTGCCCTTGTCTGACCCTCTTTGCCCTTGTCTTACCCTCTTTGCCCTTGTCCCATATTCTCCGCCTTTGTCTGACATTCTTTGCCCTTGTCCGCCGCTCTTTGCACTTCTCCGCCTCTCTTTACCCTTGTCCGCCCCTCTTTGCCCTTGTCCCGTGTTCTCCGCACTTCTCCGCCCCTCTTTGCACTTGTCCGCCCCTCTTTGCCCTTGTCCTGTATTCTCCGCACGTCTCCGCTCCTCTTTCCCCTATTCCGCCCCTCTTAGCCCTTGTCCGCCCCTCTTTGCCCTTGTCCGCCCCTCTTTCCCCTTGTCCCGTATTCTCCGCAATACTCCGCACCATCTTTGATCTTGTCAGCCCCTCTTTGCCCTTGTCCGCCCCTCTTTGCCCTTGTCCGCCCCTCTTTGCCCTTGTCCGCCCCTCTTTGCACTTGTGTGCCCCTCTTTGACATTTTGCGCCCCTCTTTCCCCTTGTGCGCCTCTCTCTCCCCTTCTCCGCCCCTGTTTGCCCTTGTCCGCCCCTCTTTGACCTTCTCCCTTATTCTACTCAATTCTCCGCACCTCTTTGCCCTTGTCCGGTCCTCTTTGCCCTTGTCCCGTATTGTCAGACCCTCTTAGCCCTTGTCCGCCCCTCTTTGCCCTTGTCCGCCAGTCTTTGTCCTTGTCCAACCCTCTTTGCCCTTGTCCCGTATTCTCTGCAATTCTCCGCCCCTCTTTGCCCTTGTCTGCCCCTCTTTGCCCTTGTCCGCCCGTCTTTGCCCTTGTCCGCCCGTCTTTGCCCTTGTCCGCCCCTCTTTGCACTTGTCCGCCCCTCTTTGCACTTGTCCCATATTCTCCGCACTTCTCCACACCTCTTTGCCCTTGTCCCGTATTCACAGCACTTGTCTGCCCCTCTTTGCACTTCTCCACTCCTCTTTGTCCTTGTCCGCCCCTCTTTTCCCTTGTCCGCCCCTCTTTGCCCTACTCTGCCCCTCTTTGCCCCTGTCCGCCCCTCTTTGCCCTTGTCCCGTATTCTCTGCACTTCTCCGTCCCTCTTTTCTCTTGTCCCGTTTTCTCCGCACTGCTCCACCCCTCTTTGCCCTTGTCCACCCCTCTTTCACTTGTCTGCCCCTCATTGCACTTGTCCGCCCCTCTTTGCTCTTGTCCGCCCCTCTTTGCACTTGTCCGCCCCTCTTTGCCCTTGTCCCATATTCTCCGCTATTCTCCGCCCCTCTTTGCACTTGTCCGCACCTCTTTGCCCTTGTCCGCACCTCTTTTCCCTTGTCCGCCACTCTTTACTCCTGTCCCATATTCTCTGCACTTCTCCAACCCTCTTTGCCCTTGTCCGCCCCTCTTTGCCGTTGTCCCGTACTCTGCGCACTTCTCTGCCCCTCTTTGCCCTTTTCCACTCCTCATTACCCTTCTCCGCCCCTCTTTGCCTTTGTCCAGTATTCTACGCAATTCTCCGCCCCTTCTTTGCCCTTGTCCGCCCCTATTTGCCCTTGTCCACACCTCTTTGCCCTTGTCCACCCCCTTTGCCCCTATCCGCCCCTCTTTGCCCTTGTCCGCCCCTCTTTTTCCTTCTCCGCCCCTCTTTGCACTTGTCCGCCCCTCTTTGACCTTATCTTCCCCTCTTTGTGATTGTCCGCCCCTCTTTACCCTTATCCGCCCCTCTTTTCCCTTGTCCTGTATTTTCTGCACTTCTCCGCCTCTCTTTGCCCTTGTCCGACCCTCTTTGCCCTTGTACGCACCTCTTTGCCATTGTCCGCCCCTCTTTGCTATTGTCCGACCATCTTTGATCTTGTCCCGTATTCTCCACCCTTGTCTGACACTCTTTGCCCTTGTCCGCCACTCTTAGCACTTCTCCGCACCTCTTTGCCCTTGTCCGAACCTCTTTGCCCTTGTCCGCCCCTCTTTGCACATTTCCGCACCTCTTTGCCTTTGTCCCGTATTCTCCGCATTTGTCCGCCCCTCTTTGCCCTTGTCCGCTCCTCTTTGCCCTTTTCTCGTATTCTCCGCACTTGTCCGCTCCTCTTTGCCTTGTCCGCCCTTCCTTGCCTTTGTGCCATATTATCCGCACTTCTCCGCCCCTCTTTGCCATTGTACGCCCCTCTTTGCCCTTCTCCGACCCCCTTTGCCCTTCTCCGAACCTCTTTGCTCTTGTCCCATATTTTCCGCACTTCTCCGCCCCTCTTTGCTCTTGTCCGCCCCTCTATGCCCTTGTCCCGTATTCTCTGGAATTGTCCGCCCCTCTTTGCCCTTGTCCGCCCCTCTTTGCCCTTGTCTGCCCCTCTTTGCCCTTGTCCGCCCCACTTTTCCCTTATCCGCCACTCTTTGCTCTTCTCCGCCCCTCTTTGCACTTGTCCGCCCCTCTTTGACCTTGTCCACACCTCTTTGCCCTTGTAACCTATTCTCCGCCCTTGTCCACCCCTCTTTTCCCTTGTCCCGTATTCTCCGACGTTGTCCGCCCCTTTTTGCCCTTGTCCCGTATTCTCCAATCTTTTCCGCACCGCTTTGCCCTTTCCCGTTTTCTCCGCAATTATCCGCCCCTCTTTGCCCTTGTCCCGTATTCTCCGCACTTCTCCGCCCCTCTTTGCCCTTGTCCGCCCCTCTTTGCCCTTGTCCCGTATTCTCTGCAATTCTCCGCCCCTCTTTGCCCTTGTCCGCCCCTCTTTGCCCTTGTCCGCCCCTCTTTGCCCTTGTCCGCCCGTCTTTGCCCTTGTCCGCCCCTCTTTGCACTTGTCCGCCCCTCTTTGCACTTGTCCGCCCCTCTTTGCACTTGTCCCATATTCTCCGCACTTCTCCGCCCCTCTTTGCCCTTGTCCCGTATTCACAGCACTTGTCTGCCCCTCTTTGCACTTCTCCACTCCTCTTTGTCCTTGTCCGCCCCTCTTTTCCCTTGTCCGCCCCCTTTGCCCTACTCTGCCCCTCTTTGCCCCTGTCCGCCCCTCTTTGCCCTTGTCCCGTATTCTCCGCACTTCTCCGCCCCTCTTTTCTCTTGTCCCGTTTTCTCCGCACTGCTCCACCCCTCTTTGCCCTTGTCCACCCCTCTTTCACTTGTCTGCCCCTCATTGCACTTGTCCGCCCCTCTTTGCTCTTTTCCGCCCCTCTTTGCACTTGTCCGCCCCTCTTTGCCCTTGTCCCGTATTCTCCGCTATTCTCCGCCCCTCTTTGCACTTGTCCGCACCTCTTTGCCCTTGTCCGCACCTCTTTTCCCTTGTCCGCCACTCTTTACTCCTGTCCCATATTCTCTGCACTTCTCCAACCCTCTTTGCCCTTGTCCGCCCCTCTTTGCCGTTGTCCCGTACTCTGCGCACTTCTCTGCCCCTCTTTGCCCTTTTCCACTCCTCATTACCCTTCTCCGCCCCTCTTTCCCTTTGTCCAGTATTCTACGCACTTCTCCGCCCCTTCTTTGCCCTTGTCCGCCCCTGTTTGCCCTTGTCCACACCTCTTTGCCCTTGTCCACCCCCTTTGCCCCTATCCGCCCCTCTTTGCCCTTGTCCGCCCCTCTTTTTCCTTCTCCGCCCCTCTTTGCACTTGTCCGCCCCTCTTTGACCTTATCTTCCCCTCTTTGTGATTGTCCGCCCCTCTTTACCCTTATCCGCCCCTCTTTTCCCTTGTCCTGTATTTTCTGCACTTCTCCGCCTCTCTTTGCCCTTGTCCGACCCTCTTTGCCCTTGTCTGCCCCTCTTTGCCATTTTCCGCCCCTCTTTGACTTTGTCTGCCCCTCTTTGCCCTTGTACGCACCTCTTTGCCATTGTCCGCCCCTCTTTGCTATTGTCCGACCATCTTTGATCTTGTCCCGTATTCTCCACAATTGTCTGAAACTCTTTGCCCTTGTCCGCCCCTCTTAGCACTTCTCCACACCTCTTTGCCCTTGTCCGCCCCTCTTAGCACTTCTCCACACCTCTTTGCCCTTGTCCGAACCACTTTGCCCTTGTCCGCCCCTCTTTGCACATTTCCGCACCTCTTTGCCTTTGTCCCGTATTCTCCGCATTTGTCCGCCCCTCTTTGCCCTTGTCCGCTCCTCTTTGCCCTTTTCTCGTATTCTCCGCACTTGTCCGCTCCTCTTTGCCTTGTCCGCCCTTCCTTGCCTTTGTGCCATATTATCCGCACTTCTCCGCCCCTCTTTGCCATTGTACGCCCCTCTTTGCCCTTGTCCGACCCCCTTTGCCCTTCTCCGAACCTCTTTGCTCTTGTCCCATATTTTCCGCATTTCTCCGCCCCTCTTTGCTCTTGTCCGCCCCTCTATGCCCTTGTCCCGTATTCTCTGGAATTGTCCGCCCCTCTTTGCCCTTGTCTGCCCCTCTTTGCCCTTGTCTGCCCCTCTTTGCCCTTGTCTGCCCCTCTTTGCCCTTTTCCGCCCCACTTTTCCCTTATCCGCCACTCTTTGCTCTTCTCCGCCCATCTTTGCACTTGTCCGCCCCTCTTTGAACTTGTCCACACCTCTATGCCCTTGTAACCTATTCTCCGCCCTTGTCCACCCCTCTTTTCCCTTGTCCCGTATTCTCCGACGTTGTCCGCCCCTTTTTGCCCTTGTCCCGTATTCTCCAATCTTTTCCGCACCGCTTTGCCCTTTCCCGTATTCTCCGCAATTATCCGCCCCTCTTTGCCCTTGTCCCGTATTCTCCGCACTTCTCCGACCCTCTTTGCCCTTGTCCGCCCCTCTTTGCCCTTGTCCGCCCCTCTTTGCCCTTATCCGCGCCTCCTTGCACTTCCCCGACCCTCTTTGCACTTCTCCGCCCCTCTTTACACTTTTCCGCCCCTCTTTGCCCTTGTCCCGTATTCTCTGCAATTATCCGCCCCCCTTTGCCCTTGTCCCGTATTCTCCGCACTTCTCCGCCCCTCTTTGCCCTTGTCCGCCCCTCTTTGCACTTGTCCGCACCTCTTTGCCCTTATCCGCCCCTCCTTGCACTTATCCGCCCCTCCTTGCACTTCTCCGCCCCTCTTTACCCTTGTCCTACACTCTTTGCCCTTGTCTGACCCTCTTTGCCCTTGTCCGCCCCTCTTTACACTTGTCCGCTCCTCTTTGTCCTTGTCCAACCCTCTTTGCACTTCTTCGCCCCTCTTTGCCATTGTCCGACCCTCTTTGCCCTTGTCCGACCCTCTTTGCCATTGTCCACCTCTCTTTGCCCTTGTCCGCCCCTCCATGACATTTGTCCGACTCTCTTTTCCCTTGTCCGCCCCTCTTTGCCCTTGTCCCGTATTTTCCACACTTCTCCTCCCCTCTTTGATTTGTCCACCCCTCTTTGCCCTGGTCCGCCCCTCTTTGCTTTTTCCGCACCTCTTTGCCCTTTTCCGCCCCTCTTTGCCCTTTTCCGCTTTTCTTTGCTCTTGTCCGCCCCTCTTTGCCCTTGTCTGACCATCTTTGCCCTTGTCCCGTATTCTCGGCAATTCTCCGTCACTATTTGCCCTTGTCCGCCCATCTTTGCCCTTGTCCGCCCCTCTTTGCCCTTGTCCGTCCCTCTTTGCCCTTTTCCGCCCCCTTTGCCCTTCTCCACCTCTCTTTGCTCTTGTCCGCACTCCTTTGCCCTTGTCCGACCCTCTTTGCCCTTGTCTGACCCTCTTTGCCCTTGTCCCATATTCTCCACCATTGTCTGACATTCTTTGTCCATGTCCACCCCTCTTTGCCCTGGTCCGCCCCTCTTTGCTTTTTCCGCCCCTCTTTGCACTTTTCCGCCCCTCTTTGCTCTTGTCCGCCCCTCTTTGCCCTTCTCCGCCCCTCTTTGCCCTTGTCCCGTATTCTCCTCAATTCTACGCCCCTCTTTTCCCTTGTCCGCCCCTCTTTGCCCTTGTCTGACCCTCTTTGCCCTTGTCCCGTATTCTCGGCAATTCTCCGTCACTCTTTGCCCTTGTCCGTCCCTCTTTGCCCTTTTCCGCCCCCTTTGCCCTTCTCCACCTCTCTTTACTCTTGTCCGCACACCTTTGCCCTTGTCCGACCCTCTTTGCCCTTGTCTGACCCTCTTTGCCCTTGTCCCATATTCTCCGCCCTTGTCTGACATTCTTTGCCCTTGTCCGCCGCTCTTTGCACTTCTCCGCCTCTCTTTGCCCTTGTCCGCCCCTCTTTGCCCTTGTCCACCCCTCTTTGCACTTGTCTGCACCTCTTTGCATTTGTCCATTATTCTCCTCCCTTGTCCGCCCCTCTTTGCCCTTGTCTGACCCTCTTTACCCTTGTCCGCTCCTCTTTGCCCTTGTCCCGTATTCTCCGAACCCTTCTGCTCATCTTTGCACTTGTCCCGTATTGTCTGCATTTGTCCGCACCTCTTTGGCCTTGTCGGACCCTCTTTTCTCTTGTCCGATCCCTCTTTGCCCTTGTCCGCCCCTCTTCGCCTTTGTCCACCCCACTTTGCCCTTGTCCGCCCCTCTTTGACCTTGTCTGCCCCTCTTTGCCCTTGTCCGCCCTGTTTGCACTTGTCTTCCCCTCTTTAACCATGTCCCCCTGTCTTTGACCTTGTGCCGTATTTTCCGCACTTCTCCACCCCTCTTTGCCCTTGTCCGCCAATCTTTGCCCTTGTCCACCCCTCCTTGCCAGTGTCCTACCCGCTTTGCACTTGTCCGCCCCTCTTTGCCCTTGTTCACCCCTCTTTGCCCTTGTCCGTTCCTCTTTGCCCTTGTCCGCTCCTCTTTGCCCTTCTCCGCCCCTCTTTGCCCTTGTCCCATATTCTCAGCAATTCTCCGCCCCTCTATGCCCTTGTCCACCCCTCTTTACACTTGTGCACACCTCTTTGCAATTTTCCGCTCCTCTTTGCCTTTGTCCGCCCCTCTTTGCCCTTTTCCGATCCTCTTTGATCCTGTCCCGTGTTCTCCGCCCTTCTCCGCCCCTCTTTGCTCTTGTCCGCACACCTTTGCACATGTCGGACACTCTTTGCCCTTGTCCGCCACTATTTGCCCTTGTCCGCTCCTCTTTGCCCTGGTCCGCCTCTGTTTGCCCTTGTCCGACCCTCTTGGCCCTTGTCCACCCCTTTTTGCCCTTTTCCGCCCCTCTTTGAACTTATCCGCCCCTCTTTGCCCTTGTCCACCCCTCCTTGCCATTGTCCGACCCTCTTTGCCCTTGTCCGCCCCTTTTTGCCATTGTCCACCTCTCTTTGCCCTTGTCCGCCCCTCCATGATATTTGTCCGACACTCTTTGCCCTTGTCCGCCCCTCTTTGCCCTTGTCCCGTATTTTCCGCACTTCTCCTCCCCTCTTTGATTTGTCCACCCCTCTTTGCCCTGGTCCGCCCCTCTTTGCTTTTTCCGCCCCTCTTTGCCGTTTTCCGCCCCTCTTTGCTCTGGACCGCCCCTCTTTGCCCTTCTCCGCCCCTCTTTGCCCTTGTCCCGTATTCTCCTCAATTCTACGCCCCTCTTTTCCCTTGACCGCCCCTCTTTGCCCTTGTCCCATATTCGCTGCATTTCTCCGCCCCTCTTTGCCCTTGTCCGACACTCTTTGCCCTTGTCCGCCACTCTTTGCCCTTGTCCGACACTCTTTGCCCTTGTCCGACCCTCTTTGCCCTTGTCCCCTATTCTCCGCACTAGTCCGCCCCTCTTTGCCCTTGTCCGACCCTCTTTGCCATTGTCCGCCCCTATTTGACCTTGTCCCGTATTCTCCGCACTTCTTTGCCCCTCTTTGCCCTTGTCCCGTATTCTCGGCACTTCTCCGCCCGTCTTTGCCCTTATCCATCCGTTTTTTCCCCTTGTCCGACACCTTTCCCCTTGTGCGACCCTCTTTGCACTTGTCCGCCCGTCTTTTCCCTTTTCCGCCCCTCTTTGCCCTTGAGTGCCCCTCTTTGCCCTTCTCTGCACCTCTTTGCTCTTCTCTGCACTTCTTTGACCTTCTCAGCCACTCCTTGCTCTTGTCCACCCCTCTTTGCCCTTGTCCGCCCCTCTTTCCCCTTCTCTGCCCCTCTCTTCCCTTCTCCGCATCTCTTTGCGCTTGTCCGCCCCTCTTTGCCCTTGTCGCGTTTTCTCCACACTTCTCCGACCCTCTTTGCTCTTCTCGAGTATTCTCCGCACTTCTCCGTCCCTCTTTGTTCTTGTCCCGTATTCTCCGCACTTCTCCGCCCCTCTTTGCCATTGTCCGTCCGACTTTGCCCTTGTCCGCCCCTCTTTGCCTTTTTCCCGTATTCTCCGCAATTCTCCGCCACTCTTTGCCCTTGTCCGCCCCTATTTGCCCTTGTCCTTCCATCTTTGCACTTGTCTGCCCCTCTTTACACTTGTCGTGTATTCTCCGCCCTTGTACGCCCCTCTTTGCCCTTGTCCGCCCTTCTTTGCCCTTGTCCGCCCTTCTTTGCCCTTGTCCGCCCCTCTTTGACCTTTTCTGCCCCTCTTTGCACTTGTCCCGTATTCTCCGCAATTCTCCGCCACACTTTGCCCTTGTCCCGTATTCTCCGCGCTTCTCCAAACCTCTTTCCCCTTCTCCGTCCAGCTTTGCCCTTCTCCGCCCCTCTTTGACCTTAACCGCCCCTCTTTGACCTTGTCCCGTATTCTCCGCCCCTCTTTGCCTTTGTCCGCCACTCTTTGACCTTTTCCGCAACTCTTGGCCCTTGTCCGCCCCTCTTTGCACTTCTCCCGTATTCTCCGCAATTCTCCGCCCCTCTTTGCCCTTATCCCATATTTTCCGCACTTCTCCGCCACTCTTTCCCCTAGTCCGCCCCTTTCGCTTGTCCGTCCCTCTTTGCGCTTGTCCGCACCTCTTTGCCCTCTTCCGCACCTCTTTGCACTTGTCCGCCCCTCTTTGCCCTTCTCCCTTATTCTACTCCCTTCTCCGCACCTCTTTGCCATTGTCCGCCCCTCTTTGCCCTTGTCTGACCCTCTTTGCCCTTGTCCCTTATTCTCGGCAATTCTCCGTCACTCTTTGCCCTTGTCCGCCCATCTTTGCCCTTGTCCGCCCCTCTTTGCCCTTGTCCGTCCTCTTTGCCCTTTTCCGCCCCTCTTTGCTCTTCTCCACCCCTCTTTGCTCTTGTCCGCACACCTTTGCCCTTGTCTGACCCTCTTTGCCCTTGTCTTACCCTCTTTGCCCTTGTCCCATACTCTCCGCCTTTGTCTGACATTCTTTGCCCTTGTCCGCCGCTCTTTGCACTTCTCCGCCTCTCTTTGCCCTTGTCCGCCCCTCTTTGCCCTTGTCCCGTGTTCTCCGCACTTCTCCGCCCCTCTTTGCACTTGTCCGCCCCTCTTTGCCCTTGTCCTGTATTCTCCGCACGTCTCCGCTCCTCTTTCCCCTATTCCGCCCCTCTTAGCCCTTGTCCGCCCCTCTTTGCCCTTGTCCGCCCCTCTTTCCCCTTGTCCCGTATTCTCCGCATTACTCCGCACCATCTTTGATCTTGTCAGCCCCTCTTTGCGCTTGTCCGCACCTCTTTGCCCTTGTCCGCCCCTCTTTGCCCTTGTCCGCCCCTCTTTGCACTTGTGTGCCCCTCTTTGACATTTTGCGCCCCTCTTTCCCCTTGTGCGCCCCTCTCTCCCCTTCTCCGCCCCTGTTTGCCCTTGTCCGCCCCTCTTTGACCTTCTCCCTTATTCTACTCAATTCTCGGCACCTCTTTGCCCTTGTCCGTCCCTCTTTGCCCTTGTCCCGTATTGTCAGACCCTCTTAGCCCTTGTCCGCCCCTCTTTGCCCTTGTCCGCCAGTCTTTGTCCTTGTCCAACCCTCTTTGCCCTTGTCCCGTATTCTCTGCAATTCTCCGCCCCTCTTTGCCCTTGTCTGCCCCTCTTTGCCCTTGTCCGCCCGTCTTTGCCCTTGTCCGCCCGTCTTTGCCCTTGTCCGCCCGTCTTTGCACTTGTCCGCCCCTCTTTGCACTTGTCCCATATTCTCCGCACTTCTCCACCCTTCTTTGCCCTTGTCCCGTATTCACAGCACTTGTCTGCCCCTCTTTGCACTTCTCCACTCCTCTTTGTCCTTGTCCGCCCCTCTTTTCCCTTGTCCGCCCCTCTTTGCCCTACTCTGCCCCTCTTTGCCCCTGTCCGCCCCTCTTTGCCCTTGTCCCGTATTCTCCGCACTTCTCCGTCCCTCTTTTCTCTTGTCCCGTTTTCTCCGCACTGCTCCACCCCTCTTTGCCCTTGTCCGCCCCTCTTTCACTTGTCTGCCCCTCATTGCACTTGTCCGCCCCTCTTTGCTCTTGTCCGCCCCTCTTTGCACTTGTCCGCCCCTCTTTGCCCTTGTCCCGTATTCTCCGCTATTCTCCGCCCCTCTTTGCACTTGTCCGCACCTCTTTGCCCTTGTCCGCACCTCTTTTCCCTTGTCCGCCACTCTTTACTCCTGTCCCATATTCTCTGCACTTCTCCAACCCTCTTTGCCCTTGTCCACCCCTCTTTGCCGTTGTCCCGTACTCTGCGCACTTCTCTGCCCCTCTTTGCCCTTTTCCACTCCTCATTACCCTTCTCCGCCCCTCTTTGCCTTTGTCCAGTATTCTACGCACTTCTCCGCCCCTTCTTTGCCCTTGTCCACCCCTCTTTGCCCTTGTCCACACCTCTTTGCCCTTGTCCACCCCCTTTGCCCCTATACGCCCCTCTTTGCCCTTGTCCGCCCCTCTTTTTCCTTCTCCGCCCCTCTTTGCACTTGTCCGCCCCTCTTTGAACTTATCTTCCCCTCTTTGTGATTGTCCGCCCCTCTTTACCCTTATCCGCCCCTCTTTTCCCTTGTCCTGTATTTTCTGCACTTCTCCGCCTCTCTTTGCCCTTGTCCGACCCTCTTTGCCCTTGTACGCACCTCTTTGCCATTGTCCGCCCCTCTTTGCTATTGTCCGACCATCTTTGATCTTGTCCCGTATTCTCCACCCTTGTCTGACACTCTTTGCCCTTGTCCGCCCCTCTTAGCACTTCTCCGCACCTCTTTGCCCTTGTCCGAACCTCTTTGCTTTTTCCGCCCCTCTTTGCCCTTTTCCGCCCTTCTTTGCTCTTGTCCGCCCCTCTTTTCCCTTGTCGGCCCCTCTTTGCCCTTGTCTGACCATCTTTGCCCTTGTCCCGTATTCTCGGCAATTCTCCGTCACTATTTGCCCTTGTCCGCCCATCTTTGCCCTTGTCCGCCCCTCTTTGCCCTTGTCCGTCCCTCTTTGCCCTTTTCCGCCCCCTTTGCCCTTCTCCACCTCTCTTTGCTCTTGTCCGCACTCCTTTGCCCTTGTCCGACCCTCTTTGCCCTTGTCTGACCCTCTCTGCCCTTGTCCCATATTCTCCACCCTTGTCTGACATTCTTTGTCCATGTCCACCCCTCTTTGCCCTGGTCCGCCCCTCTTTGCTTTTTCCGCCCCTCTTTGCACTTTTCCGCCCCTCTTTGCTCTTGTCCGCCCCTCTTTGCCCTTCTCCGCCCCTCTTTGCCCTTGTCCCGTATTCTCCTCAATTCTACGCCCCTCTTTTCCCTTGTCCGCCCCTCTTTGCCCTTGTCTGACCCTCTTTGCCCTTGTCCCGTATTCTCGGCAATTCTCCGTCACTCTTTGCCCTTGTCCGCCCCTCTTTGCCCTTGTCCGTCCCTCTTTGCCCTTTTCCGCCCCCTTTGCCCTTCTCCACCTCTCTTTACTCTTGTCCGCACACCTTTGCCCTTGTCCGACCCTCTTTGCCCTTGTCTGACCCTCTTTGCCCTTGTCCCATATTCTCCGCCCTTGTCTGACATTCTTTGCCCTTGTCCGCCGCTCTTTGCACTTCTCCGCCTCTCTTTGCCCTTGTCCGCCCCTCTTTGCCCTTGTCCACCCCTCTTTGCACTTGTCTGCACCTCTTTGCATTTGTCCATTATTCTCCTCCCTTGTCCGCCCCTCTTTGCCCTTGTCTGACCCTCTTTACCCTTGTCCGCTCCTCTTTGCCCTTGTCCCGTATTCTCCGAACCCTTCTGCTCATCTTTGCACTTGTCCCGTATTGTCTGCATTTGTCCGCACCTCTTTGGCCTTGTCGGACCCTCTTTTCTCTTGTCCGATCCCTCTTTGCCCTTGTCCGCCCCTCTTCGTCTTTGTCCACCCCACTTTGCCCTTGTCCGCCCCTCTTTGACCTTGTCTGCCCCTCTTTGCCCTTGTCCGCCCTGTTTGCACTTGTCTGCCCCTCTTTAACCATGTCCCCCTGTCTTTGACCTTGTGCCGTATTTTCCGCACTTCTCCGCCCCTCTTTGCCCTTGTCCGCCAATCTTTGCCCTTGTCCACCCCTCCTTGCCAGTGTCCTACCCGCTTTGCACTTGTCCGCCCCTCTTTGCCCTTGTTCGCCCCTCTTTGCCCTTTTTCACCCCTCTTTGCCCTTGTCCCTTCCTCTTTGCCCTTGTCCGCTCCTCTTTACCCTTCTCCGCCCCTCTTTGCCCTTGTCCCATATTCTCAGCAATTCTCCGCCCCTCTATGCCCTTGTCCACCCCTCTTTACACTTGTGCACAGCTCTTTGCAATTTTCCGCTCCTCTTTGCCCTTGTCCGCCCCTCTTTGCCCTTTTCCGATCCTCTTTGATCCTGTCCCATGTTCTCCGCCCTTCTCCGCCCCTCTTTGCTCTTGTCCACACACCTTTGCACATGTCAGACACTCTTTGCCCTTGTCCGCCCCTATTTGCCGTTGTCCGCTCCTCTTTGCCCTTGTCCGCCTCTGTTTGCCCTTGTCCGACCCTCTTGGCCCTTGTCTACCCCTTTTTGCCCTTATCCGCCCCTCTTTGCCCTTCTCCGCCCCTCTTTGAACTTATCCGCCCCTCTTTGCCCTTGTCCGCCCCTCTTTGCCATTGTCCGACCCTCTTTGCCCTTGTCCGCCCCTCTTTGCCATTGTCCACCTCTCTTTGCCCTTGTCCCGTATTTTCCGCACTTCTCCTCCTCTCTTTTATTTGTCCACCCCTCTTTGCCCTGGTCCACCCCTCTTTGCTTTTTCCGCCCCTCTTTGCCCTTTTTCGCCCCTCTTTGCTCTGGACCGCCCCTCTTTGCCCTTCTCCGCCCCTCTTTGCCCTTGTCCCGTATTCTCCTCAATTCTCCGCCCCTCTTTTCCCTTGACCGCCCCTCTTTGCCCTTGTCCCATATTCTCTGCATTTCTCCGCCCCTCTTTGCCCTTGTCCGACACTCTTTGCCCTTGTCCACCCCTCTTTGCACTTTTCCTCCCCTCTTTGCCCTTGTTCACCCCTCTTTGACCTTGTCTGACCCTCTTTGCGCTTCTCTGACCATCTTTGCCCGTTGCCCGACGCTCTTTGCCCTTGTCTGACCCTCTTTACCCTTGTCCGCTCCTCTTTGCCCTTGTCCCGTATTCTCCGAACCCTTCTGCTCATCTTTGCACTTGTCCCGTATTGTCTGCATTTGTCCGCACCTCTTTGGCCTTGTCGGACCCTCTTTTCTCTTGTCCGATCCCTCTTTGCCCTTGTCCGCCCCTCTTCGCCTTTGTCCACCCCACTTTGCCCTTGTCCGCCCCTCTTTGACCTTGTCTGCCCCTCTTTGCCCTTGTCCGCCCTGTTTGCACTTGTCTGCCCCTCTTTAACCATGTCCCCCTGTCTTTGACCTTGTGCCGTATTTTCCGCACTTCTCCACCCCTCTTTGCCCTTGTCCGCCAATCTTTGCCCTTGTCCACCCCTCCTTGCCAGTGTCCTACCCGCTTTGCACTTGTCCGCCCCTCTTTGCCCTTGTTCACCCCTCTTTGCCCTTGTCCGTTCCCCTTTGCCCTTGTCCGCTCCTCTTTGCCCTTCTCCGCCCCTCTATGCCCTTGTCCACCCCTCTTTACACTTGTGCACCCCTCTTTGCAATTTTCCGCTCCTCTTTGCCCTTGTCCGCCCCTCTTTGCCCTTTTCCGATCCTCTTTGATCCTGTCCCGTGTTCTCCGCCCTTCTCCGCCCCTCTTTGCTCTTGTCCGCACACCTTTGCACATGTCGGAAACTCTTTGCCCTTGTCCGCCACTATTTGCCCTTGTCCACTCCTCTTTGCCCTGGTCCGCCTCTGTTTGCCCTTGTCCGACCCTCTTGGCCCTTGTCCACCCCTTTTTGCCCTTTTCCGCCCCTCTTTGAACTTATCCGCCCCTCTTTGCCCTTGTCCACCCCTCTTTGCCATTGTCCGACCCTCTTTGCCCTTGTCCGCCCCTTTTTGCCCTTGTCCACCTCTCTTTGCCCTTGTCCGCCCCTCCATGATATTTGTCCGACACTCTTTGCCCTTGTCCGCCCCTCTTTGCCCTTGTCCCGTATTTTCCGCACTTCTCCTCCCCTCTTTGATTTGTCCACCCCTCTTTGCCCTGGTCCGCCCCTCTTTGCTTTTTCCGCCCCTCTTTGCCGTTTTCCGCCCCTCTTTGCTCTGGACCGCCCCTCTTTGCCCTTCTCCGCCCCTCTTTGCCCTTGTCCCGTATTCTCCTCAATTCTACGCCCCTCTTTTCCCTTGACCGCCCCTCTTTGCCCTTGTCCCATATTCGCTGCATTTCTCCGCCCCTCTTTGCCCTTGTCCGACACTCTTTGCCCTTGTCCGCCACTCTTTGCCCTTGTCCGACACTCTTTGCCCTTGTCCGACCCTCTTTGCCCTTGTCCCCTATTCTCCGCACTAGTCCGCCCCTCTTTGCCCTTGTCCGACCCTCTTTGCCATTGTCCGCCCCTCTTTGACCTTGTCCCGTATTCCCCGCACTTCTTTGCCCCTCTTTGCCCTTGTCCCGTATTCTCGGCACTTCTCCGCCCGTCTTTGCCCTTATCCATCCGTTTTTTCCCCTTGTCCGACACCTTTCCCCTTGTGCGACCCTTTTTGCACTTGTCCGCCCGTCTTTTCCCTTTTCCGCCCCTCTTTGCCCTTGAGTGCCCCTCTTTGCCCTTCTCTGCACCTCTTTGCTCTTCTCTGCACTTCTTTGACCTTCTCAGCCACTCCTTGCTCTTGTCCACCCCTCTTTGCCCTTGTCCGCCCCTCTTTCCCCTTCTCTGCCCCTCTCTTCCCTTCTCCGCATCTCTTTGCCCTTGTCCGCCCCTCTTTGCCCTTGTCGCGTTTTCTCCACACTTCTCCGACCCTCTTTGCTCTTCTCGAGTATTCTCCGCACTTCTCCGTCCCTCTTTGTTCTTGTCCCGTATTCTCCGCACTTCTCCGCCCCTCTTTGCCATTGTCCGTCCGACTTTGCCCTTGTCCGCCCCTCTTTGCCTTTTTCCCGTATTCTCCGCAATTCTCCGCCACTCTTTGCCCTTGTCCGCCCCTATTTGCCCTTGTCCTTCCCTCTTTGCACTTGTCTGCCCCTCTTTACACTTGTCGTGTATTCTCCGCCCTTGTACGCCCCCCTTTGCCCTTGTCCGCCCTTCTTTGCCCTTGTCCGCCCTTCTTTGCCCTTGTCCGCCCCTCTTTGACCTTTTCTGCCCCTCTTTGCACTTGTCCCGTATTCTCCGCAATTCTCCGCCACACTTTGCCCTTGTCCCGTATTCTCCGCGCTTCTCCAAACCTCTTTCCCCTTCTCCGTCCAGCTTTGCCCTTCTCCGCCCCTCTTTGACCTTAACCGCCCCTCTTTGACCTTGTCCCGTATTCTCCGCCCCTCTTTGCCTTTGTCCGCCACTCTTTGACCTTTTCCGCAACTCTTGGCCCTTGTCCGCCCCTCTTTGCACTTCTCCCGTATTCTCCGCAATTCTCCGCCCCTCTTTGCCCTTATCCCATATTTTCCGCACTTCTCCGCCACTCTTTCCCCTAGTCCGCCCCTTTCGCTTGTCCGTCCCTCTTTGCGCTTGTCCGCACCTCTTTGCCCTCTTCCGCACCTCTTTGCACTTGTCCGCCCCTCCTTCCCGTTGTCCCGTATTCTCCGCACTTCTCCGCCCTTCTTTGCCCTTGTCCGCGCCTCTTTGCCCTTCTCCGCCCCTCTTTGCCATTGTCCGCCACTCTTTGGCCTTGTCCAATATTCTCCGCAATTCTCCGCCCCTCTTTGCCCTTCTCCCGTATTCTACGCCCTGCTCCGCCCCTCTTTGCCCTTGTCTGCCCCTCTTTGCCTTTGTCCGCCCCTCTTTGCTCTTGTCCCGTATTCTCCGCACTACTCCGCACCTCTTTGCCCTTCTCTGACCCTCCTTGCCCTTGTCCGACACTTTTGCCCTTGTCCAAACCTCTTTCCACTTGTCCACCCCTCTTTGCCCTAGTCCGCCCCTCTTTGCCCTTGTCCGCACCTCTTTGCCCTTCTCCCTTATTCTACTCCCTTCTCCGCACCTCTTTGCCCTTGTCCGCCCCTCTTTGCCCTTGTCCCGTATTGTCCGCCCCTCTTTGCCCTTGTCCGCCCCTCTTTGCCCTTATCCGCCCCTCCTTGCACTTCTCTGCAACTCCTTGCACTTCTCCGCCCCTCTTTACCCTTGTCCTACACTCTTTGCCCTTGTCTGACCCTCTTTGCCCTTGTCCGCCCCTCTTTACACTTGTCCGCTCCTCTTTGTCCTTGTCCGACCCTCTTTGCACTTCTTCGCCCCTCTTTGCCATTGTCCGCCCCTCTTTGCCCTTGTCTGACCCTCTTTGCCCTTGTCCCTTATTCTCGGCAATTCTCCGTCACTCTTTGCCCTTGTCCGCCCATCTTTGCCCTTGTCCGCCCCTCTTTGCCCTTGTCCGTCCTCTTTGCACTTTTCCGCCCCTCTTTGCTCTTCTCCACCCCTCTTTGCTCTTGTCCACACACCTTTGCCCTTGTCTGACCCTCTTTGCCCTTGTCTTACCCTCTTTGCCCTTGTCCCATATTCTCCGCCTTTGTCTGACATTCTTTGCCCTTGTCCGCCGCTCTTTGCACTTCTCCGCCTCTCTTTACCCTTGTCCGCCCCTCTTTGCCCTTGTCCCGTGTTCTCCGCACTTCTCCGCCCCTCTTTGCACTTGTCCGCCCCTCTTTGCCCTTGTCCTGTATTCTCCGCACGTCTCCGCTCCTCTTTCCCCTATTCCGCCCCTCTTAGCCCTTGTCCGCCCCTCTTTGCCCTTGTCCGCCCCTCTTTCCCCTTGTCCCGTATTCTCCGCAATACTCCGCACCATCTTTGATCTTGTCAGCCCCTCTTTGCGCTTGTCCGCACCTCTTTGCCCTTGTCCGCCCCTCTTTGCCCTTGTCCGCCCCTCTTTGCACTTGTGTGCCCCTCTTTGACATTTTGCGCCCCTCTTTCCCCTTGTGCGCCCCTCTCTCCCCTTCTCCGCCCCTGTTTGCCCTTGTCCGCCCCTCTTTGACCTTCTCCCTTATTCTACTCAATTCTCCGCACCTCTTTGCCCTTGTCCGTCCCTCTTTGCCCTTGTCCCGTATTGTCAGACCCTCTTAGCCCTTGTCCGCCCCTCTTTGCCCTTGTCCGCCAGTCTTTGTCCTTGTCCAACCCTCTTTGCCCTTGTCCCGTATTCTCTGCAATTCTCCGCCCCTCTTTGCCCTTGTCTGCCCCTCTTTGCCCTTGTCCGCCCGTCTTTGCCCTTGTCCGCCCGTCTTTGCCCTTGTCCGCCCCTCTTTGCACTTGTCCGCCCCTCTTTGCACTTGTCCCATATTCTCCGCACTTCTCCACCCTTCTTTGCCCTTGTCCCGTATTCACAGCACTTGTCTGCCCCTCTTTGCACTTCTCCACTCCTCTTTTCCCTTGTCCGCCCCTCTTTTCCCTTGTCCGCCCCTCTTTGCCCTACTCTGCCCCTCTTTGCCCCTGTCCGCCCCTCTTTGCCCTTGTCCCGTATTCTCCGCACTTCTCCGTCCCTCTTTTCTCTTGTCCCGTTTTCTCTGCACTGCTCCACCCCTCTTTGCCCTTGTCCGCCCCTCTTTCACTTGTCTGCCCCTCATTGCACTTGTCCGCCCCTCTTTGCTCTTGTCCGCCCCTCTTTGCACTTGTCCGCCCCTCTTTGCCCTTGTCCCGTATTCTCCGCTATTCTCCGCCCCTCTTTGCACTTGTCCGCACCTCTTTGCCCTTGTCCGCACCTCTTTTCCCTTGTCCGCCACTCTTTACTCCTGTCCCATATTCTCTGCACTTCTCCAACCCTCTTTGCCCTTGTCCGCCCCTCTTTGCCGTTGTCCCGTACTCTGCGCACTTCTCTGCCCCTCTTTGCCCTTTTCCATTCCTCATTACCCTTCTCCGCCCCTCTTTGCCTTTGTCCAGTATTCTACGCACTTCTCCGCCCCTTCTTTGCCCTTGTCCACCCCTCTTTGCCCTTGTCCACACCTCTTTGCCCTTGTCCACCCCCTTTGCCCCTATCCGCCCCTCTTTGCCCTTGTCCGCCCCTCTTTTTCCTTCTCCGCCCCTCTTTGCACTTGTCCGCCCCTCTTTGACCTTATCTTCCCCTCTTTGTGATTGTCCGCCCCTCTTTACCCTTATCCGCCCCTCTTTTCCCTTGTCCTGTATTTTCTGCACTTCTCCGCCTCTCTTTGCCCTTGTCCGACCCTCTTTGCCCTTGTACGCACCTCTTTGCCATTGTCCGCCCCTCTTTGCTATTGTCCGACCATCTTTGATCTTGTCCCGTATTCTCCACCCTTGTCTGACACTCTTTGCCCTTGTCCGCCCCTCTTAGCACTTCTCCGCACCTCTTTGCCCTTGTCCGAACCTCTTTGCCCTTGTCCGCCCCTCTTTGCACATTTCCGCACCTCTTTGCCTTTGTCCCGTATTCTTCGCATTTGTCCGCCCCTCTTTGCCCTTGTCCGCTCCTCTTTGCCCTTTTCTCGTATTCTCCGCACTTGTCCGCTCCTCTTTGCCTTGTCCGCCCTTCCTTGCCTTTGTGCCATATTATCCGCACTTCTCCGCCCCTCTTTGCCATTGTACGCCCCTCTTTGCCCTTGTCCGACCCCCTTTGCCCTTCTCCGAACCTCTTTGCTCTTGTCCCATATTTTCCGCATTTCTCCGCCCCTCTTTGCTCTTGTCCGCCCCTCTATGCCCTTGTCCCGTATTCTCTGGAATTGTCCGCCCCTCTTTGCCCTTGTCCGCCCCTCTTTGCCCTTGTCTGCCCCTCTTTGCCCTTGTCCGCCCCACTTTTCCCTTATCCGCCACTCTTTGCTCTTCTCCGCCCCTCTTTGCACTTGTCCGCCCCTCTTTGACCTTGTCCACACCTCTTTGCCCTTGTAACCTATTCTCCGCCCTTGTCCACCCCTCTTTTCCCTTGTCCCGTATTCTCCGACGTTGTCCGCCCCTTTTTGCCCTTGTCCCGTATTCTCCAATCTTTTCCGCACCGCTTTGCCCTTTCCCGTATTCTCCGCAATTATCCGCCCCTCTTTGCCCTTGTCCCGTATTCTCCGCACTTGTCCGCCCCTCTTTGCCCTTGTCCGCCCCTCTTTGCCCTTGTCCGCCCCTCTTTGCCCTTATCCGCGCCTCCTTGCACTTCCCCGACCCTCTTTGCACTTCTCCGCCCCTCTTTACACTTTTCCGCCCCTCTTTGCCCTTGTCCCGTATTCTCCGCACTTCTCCGCCCCTCTTTGCCCTTGTCCGCCCCTCTTTGCACTTGTCCGCACCTCTTTGCCCTTATCCGCCCCTTCTTGCACTTCTCCGCCCCTCCTTGCACTTCTCCGCCCCTCTTTACCCTTGTCCTACACTCTTTGCCCTTGTCTGACCCTCTTTGCCCTTGTCCGCCCCTCTTTACACTTGTCCGCTCCTCTTTGTCCTTGTCCAACCCTCTTTGCACTTCTTCGCCCCTCTTTGCCATTGTCCGACCCTCTTTGCCCTTGTCCGCCCCTCTTTGCCATTGTCCACCTCTCTTTGCCCTTGTCCGCCCCTCCATGACATTTGTCCGACTCTCTTTTCCCTTGTCCGCCCCTCTTTGCCCTTGTCCCGTATTTTCCGCACTTCTCCTCCCCTCTTTGATTTGTCCACCCCTCTTTGCCCTGGTCTGCCCCTCTTTGCTTTTTCCGCCCCTCTTTGCCCTTTTCCGCCCTTCTTTGCTCTTGTCCGCCCCTCTTTGCCCTTCTCCGCCCCTCTTTGCCCTTGTCCCGTATTCTCCTCAATTCTACGCCCCTCTTTTCCCTTGTCGGCCCCTCTTTGCCCTTGTCTGACCATCTTTGCCCTTGTCCCGTATTCTCGGCAATTCTCCGTCACTATTTGCCCTTGTCCGCCCCTCTTTGCCCTTGTCCGCCCCTCTTTGCCCTTGTCCGCCCCTCTTTGCCCTTGTCTGTCCCTCTTTGCCCTTTTCCGCCCCCTTTGCCCTTCTCCACCTCTCTTTGCTCTTGTCCGCACTCCTTTGCCCTTGTCCGACCCTCTTTGCCCTTGTCTGACCCTCTTTGCCCTTGTCCCATATTCTCCACCCTTGTCTGACATTCTTTGTCCATGTCCACCCCTCTTTGCCCTGGTCCGCCCCTCTTTGCTTTTTCCGCCCCTCTTTGCACTTTTCCGCCCCTCTTTGCTCTTGTCCGCCCCTCTTTGCCCTTCTCCGCACCTCTTTGCCCTTGTCCCGTATTCTCCTCAATTCTACGCCCCTCTTTTCCCTTGTCCGCCCCTCTTTGCCCTTGTCTGACCCTCTTTGCCATTGTCCCGTATTCTCGGCACTTCTCCGCCCGTCTTTGCCCTTATCCATCCGTTTTTTCCCCTTGTCCGACACCTTTCCCCTTGTGCGACCCTCTTTGCACTTGTCCGCCCGTCTTTTCCCTTTTCCGCCCCTCTTTGCCCTTGTGTGCCCCTCTTTGCCCTTCTCTGCACCTCTTTGCTCTTCTCTGCACTTCTTTGACCTTCTCAGCCGCTCCTTGCTCTTGTCCACCCCTCTTTGCCCTTGTCCGCCCCTCTTTCCCCTTCTCTGCCCCTCTCTTCCCTTCTCCGCATCTCTTTGCCCTTGTCCGCCCCTCTTTGCCATTGTGCGCCCCTCTTTGCCCTTGTCGCGTTTTCTCCACACTTCTCCGTCCCTCTTTGTTCTTGTCCCGTATTCTCCGCACTTCTCCGCCCCTCTTTGCCATTGTCCGTCCGACTTTGCCCTTGTCCGCCCCTCTTTGCCTTTTTCCCGTATTCTCCGCAATTCTCCGCCACTCTTTGCCCTTGTCCGCCCCTATTTGCCCTTGTCCTTCCCTCTTTGCACTTGTCTGCCCCTCTTTACACTTGTCGTGTATTCTCCGCCCTTGTACGCCCCTCTTTGCCCTTGTCCGCCCTTCTTTGCCCTTGTCCGCCCCTCTTTGACCTTTTCCGCCCCTCTTTGAACTTGTCCCGTATTCTCCGCAATTCTCCGCCACACTTTGCCCTTGTCCCGTTTTCTCCGCGCTTCTCCAAACCTCTTTCCCCTTCTCCGTCCAGCTTTGCCCTTCTCCGCCCCTCTTTGACCTTAAACGCCCCTCTTTGACCTTGTCCCGTATTCTCCGCCCCTCTTTGCCTTTGTCCGCCACTCTTTGACCTTTTCCGCAACTCTTGGCCCTTGTCCGCCCCTCTTTGCACTTCTCCCGTATTCTCCGCAATTCTCCGCCCCTCTTTGCCCTTATCCCATATTTTCCGCACTTCTCCGCCACTCTTTCCCCTAGTCTGCCCCTTTCGCTTGTCCGTCCCTCTTTGCGCTTGTCCGCACCTCTTTGCCCTCTTCCGCACCTCTTTGCACTTGTCCGCCCCTCCTTCCCGTTGTCCTGTATTCTCCGCACTTCTGCGCCCTTCTTTGCCCTTGTCCGCGCCTCTTTGCCCTTGTCTGCCCCTCTTTGACCTTGTCTCGTGTTCTCTGCATTTCTACTCCCCTCTTTGCCCTTTTCCGCCCCTCTTTGCCCTTTTCCGCCCCTCTTTGCCCTTCTCCGCCCCTCTTTGCCATTGTCCGCCACTCTTTGGCCTTGTCCAATATTCTCCGCAATTCTCCGCCCCTCTTTGCCCTTCTCCCGTATTCTCCGCCCTGCTCCGCACCTCTTTGCCCTTGTCTGCCCCTCTTTGCCTTTGTCCGCCCCTCTTTGCTCTTGTCCCGTATTCTCCGCACTACTCCGCACCTCTTTGCCCTTCTCTGACCCTCTTTGCCCTTGTCCGACACTTTTGCCCTTGTCTAAACCTCTTTCCACTTGTCCGCCCCTCTTTGCCCTAGTCCGCCCCTCTTTGCGCTTGTCCGCCCCTCTTTGCCCTTGTCCGCCCCTCTTTGCCCTTCTCCCTTATTCTACTCCCTTCTCCGCACCTCTTTGCCCTTGTCCGCCCCTCTTTGCCCTTGTCCCGTATTGTCCGCCCCTCTTTGCCCTTGTCCGCCCCTCTTTGCCCTTATCCGCCCCTCCTTGCACTTCTCTGCAACTCCTTGCACTTCTCCGCCCCTCTTTACCCTTGTCCTACACTCTTTGCCCTTGTCTGACCCTCTTTGCCCTTGTTCGCCCCTCTTTACACTTGTCCGCTCCTCTTTGTCCTTGTCCGACCCTCTTTGCACTTCTTCGCCCCTCTTTGCCATTGTCCGACCCTCTTTGCCCTTGTCTGACCCTCTTTGCCCTTGTCCCTTATTCTCGGCAATTCTCCATCACTCTTTGCCTTTGTCCGCCCCTCTTTGCCCTTGTCCGCCCCTCTTTGCACTTGTCCGTCCCTCTTTGCCCTTTTCCGCCCCTCTTTGCTCTTCTCCGCCTCTCTTTACACTTGTCCGCCCCTCTTTGCCCTTGTCCCGTGTTCTCCGCACTTCTCCGCCCCTCTTTGCACTTGTCCGCCCCTCTTTGCCCTTGTCCTGTATTCTCCGCACGTCTCCGCTCCTCTTTCCCCTATTCCGCCCCTCTTAGCCCTTGTCCGCCCCTCTTTGCCCTTGTCCGCCCCTCTTTCCCCTTGTCCCGTATTCTCCGCAATACTCCGCACCATCTTTGATCTTGTCAGCCCCTCTTTGCACTTGTCCGCACCTCTTTGCCCTTGTCCGCCCCTCTTTGCCCTTGTCCGCCCCTCTTTGCACTTGTGTGCCCCTCTTTGACATTTTGCGCCCCTCTTTCCCCTTGTGCGCCCCTCTCTCCCCTTCTCCGCCCCTGTTTGCCCTTGTCAGCCCCTCTTTGACCTTCTCCCTTATTCTACTCAATTCTCCGCACCTCTTTGCCCTTGTCCGGCCCTCTTTGCCCTTGTCCCGTATTGTCAGACCCTCTTAGCCCTTGTCCGCCCCTCTTTGCCCTTGTCCGCCAGTCTTTGTCCTTGTCCAACCCTCTTTGCCCTTGTCCCGTATTCTCTGCAATTCTCCGCCCCTCTTTGCCCTTGTCTGCCCCTCTTTGCCCTTGTCCGCCCGTCTTTGCCCTTGTCCGCCCGTCTTTGCCCTTGTCCGCCCCTCTTTGCCCTTGTCCGCCCCTCTTTGCACTTGTCCCATATTCTCCGCACTTCTCCACCCCTCTTTGCCATTGTCCCGTATTCACAGCACTTGTCTGCCCCTCTTTGCACTTCTCCACTCCTCTTTGTCCTTGTCCGCCCCTCTTTGCCCTTGTCCGCCCCTCTTTGCCCTACTCTGCCCCTCTTTGCCCCTGTCCGCCCCTCTTTGCCCTTGTCCCGTATTCTCCGCACTTCTCCGTCCCTCTTTTCTCTTGTCCCGTTTTCTCCGCACTGCTCCACCCCTCTTTGCCCTTGTCCGCCCCTCTTTCACTTGTCTGCCCCTCATTGCACTTGTCCGCCCCTCTTCGCTCTTGTCCGCCCCTCTTTGCACTTGTCCGCCCCTCTTTGCCCTTGTCCCGTATTCTCCGCTATTCTCCGCCCCTCTTTGCACTTGTCCGCACCTCTTTGCCCTTGTCCGCACCTCTTTTCCCTTGTCCGCCACTCTTTACTCCTGTCCCATATTCTCTGCACTTCTCCAACCCTCTTTGCCCTTGTCCGCCCCTCTTTGCCGTTGTCCCGTACTCTGCGCACTTCTCTGCCCCTCTTTGCCCTTTTCCACTCCTCATTACCCTTCTCCGCCCCTCTTTGCCTTTGTCCAGTATTCTACGCACTTCTCCGCCCCTTCTTTGCCCTTGTCCCGTATTTTCCGCACTTCTCCTCCCCTCTTTGATTTGTCCACCCCTCTTTGCCCTGGTCCGCCCCTCTTTGCTTTTTCCGCCCCTCTTTGCCCTTTTCCGCCCTTCTTTGCTCTTGTCCGCCCCTCTTTGCCCTTCTCCGCCCCTCTTTGCCCTTGTCCCGTATTCTCCTCAATTCTACGCCCCTCTTTTCCCTTGTCGGCCCCTCTTTGCCCTTGTCTGACCATCTTTGCCCTTGTCCCGTATTCTCGGCAATTCTCCGTCACTATTTGCCCTTGTCCGCCCATCTTTGCCCTTGTCCGCCCCTCTTTGCCCTTGTCCGTCCCTCTTTGCCCTTTTCCGCCCCCTTTGCCCTTCTCCACCTCTCTTTGCTCTTGTCCGCACTCCTTTGCCCTTGTCCGACCCTCTTTGCCCTTGTCTGACCCTCTTTGCCCTTGTCCCATATTCTCCACCCTTGTCTGACATTCTTTGTCCATGTCCACCCCTCTTTGCCCTGGTCCGCCCCTCTTTGCACTTTTCCGCACCTCTTTGCACTTTTCCGCACCTCTTTGCTCTTGTCCGCCCCTCTTTGCCCTTCTCCGCCCCTCTTTGCCCTTGTCCCGTATTCTCCTCAATTCTAAGCCCCTCTTTTCCCTTGTCCGCCCCTCTTTGCCCTTGTCTGACCCTCTTTGCCCTTGTCCCGTATTCTCGGCAATTCTCCGTCACTCTTTGCCCTTGTCCGCCCCTCTTTGCCCTTTTCCGCCCCCTTTGCCCTTCTCCACCTCTCTTTACTCTTGTCCGACCCTCTTTGCCCTTGTTCGACCCTCTTTGCCCTTGTCTGACCCTCTTTGCCCTTGTCCCATATTCTCCGCCCTTGTCTGACATTCTTTGCCCTTGTCCGCCGCTCTTTGCACTTCTCCGCCTCTCTTTGCCCTTGTCCGCCCCTCTTTGCCCTTGTCCGCCCCTCTTTGCACTTGTCTGCACCTCTTTGCATTTGTCCATTATTCTCCTCCCTTGTCCGCCCCTCTTTGCCCTTGTCTGACCCTCTTTACCCTTGTCCGCTCCTCTTTGCCCTTGTCCCGTATTCTCCGAACCCTTCTGCTCATCTTTGCACTTGTCCCGTATTGTCTGCATTTGTCCGTACCTCTTTGGCCTTGTCGGACCCTCTTTTCTCTTGTCCGATCCCTCTTTGCCCTTGTCCGCCCCTCTTCGCCTTTGTCCACCCCACTTTGCCCTTGTCCGCCCCTCTTTGACCTTGTCTGCCCCTCTTTGCCCTTGTCCGCCCTGTTTGCACTTGTCTGCCCCTCTTTAACCATGTCCCCCTGTCTTTGACCTTGTGCCGTATTTTCCGCACTTCTCCGCCCCTCTTTGCCCTTGTCCGCCAATCTTTGCCCTTGTCCGCCCCTCTTTGACCTTTTCCGCCCCTCTTTGCACTTGTCCCGTATTCTCCGCAATTCTCCGCCACACTTTGCCCTTGTCCCGTATTCTCCGCGCTTCTCCAAACCTCTTTCCCCTTCTCCGTCCAGCTTTGCCCTTCTCCGCCCCTCTTTGCCCTTGTCCCGTATTCTCCTCAATTCTACGCCCCTCTTTTCCCTTGACCGCCCCTCTTTGCCCTTGGCCCATATTCGCTGCATTTCTCCGCCCCTCTTTGCCCTTGTCCGCCACTCTTTGCCCTTGTCCGCCACTCTTTGCCCTTGTCCGACCCTCTTTGCCCTTGTCCGACCCTCTTTGCCCTTGTCCCCTATTCTCCGCACTAGTCCGCCCCTCTTTGCCCTTGTCCGACCCTCTTTGCCATTGTCCGCCCCTCTTTGACCTTGTCCCGTATTCTCCGCACTTCTTTGCCCCTCTTTGCCCTTGTCCCGTATTCTCGGCACTTCTCCGCCCGTCTTTGCCCTTATCCATCCGTTTTTTCCCCTTGTCCGACACCTTTCCCCTTGTGCGACCCTCTTTGCACTTGTCCGCCCGTCTTTTCCCTTTTCCGCCCCTCTTTGCCCTTGTGTGCCCCTCTTTGCCCTTCTCTGCACCTCTTTGCTCTTCTCTGCACTTCTTTGACCTTCTCAGCCGCTCCTTGCTCTTGTCCACCCCTCTTTGCCCTTGTCCGCCCCTCTTTCCCCTTCTCTGCCCCTCTCTTCCCTTCTCCGCATCTCTTTGCCCTTGTCCGCCCCTCTTTGCCATTGTGCGCCCCTCTTTGCCCTTGTCGCGTTTTCTCCACACTTCTCCGTCCCTCTTTGTTCTTGTCCCGTATTCTCCGCACTTCTCCGCCCCTCTTTGCCATTGTCCGTCCGACTTTGCCCTTGTCCGCCCCTCTTTGCCTTTTTCCCGTATTCTCCGCAATTCTCCGCCACTCTTTGCCCTTGTCCGCCCCTATTTGCCCTTGTCCTTCCCTCTTTGCACTTGTCTGCCCCTCTTTACACTTGTCGTGTATTCTCCGCCCTTGTACGCCCCTCTTTGCCCTTGTCCGCCCTTCTTTGCCCTTGTCCGCCCTTCTTTGCCCTTGTCCGCCCCTCTTTGACCTTTTCCGCCCCTCTTTGAACTTGTCCCGTATTCTCCGCAATTCTCCGCCACACTTTGCCCTTGTCCCGTTTTCTCCGCGCTTCTCCAAACCTCTTTCCCCTTCTCCGTCCAGCTTTGCACTTCTCCGCCCCTCTTTGACCTTAACCGCCCCTCTTTGACCTTGTCCCGTATTCTCCGCCCCTCTTTGCCTTTGTCCGCCACTCTTTGACCTTTTCCGCAACTCTTGGCCCTTGTCCGCCCCTCTTTGCACTTCTCCCGTATTCTCCACAATTCTCCGCCCCTCTTTGCCCTTATCCCATATTTTCCGCACTTCTCCGCCACTCTTTCCCCTAGTCCGCCCCTTTCGCTTGTCCGTCCCTCTTTGCGCTTGTCCGCACCTCTTTGCCCTCTTCCGCACCTCTTTGCACTTGTCCGCCCCTCCTTCCCGTTGTCCCGTATTCTCCGCACTTCTCCGCCCTTCTTTGCCCTTGTCCGCGCCTCTTTGCCCTTGTCTGCCCCTCTTTGACCTTGTCTCGTGTTCTCTGCATTTCTACTCCCCTCTTTGCCCTTTTCCGCCCCTCTTTGCCCTTTTCCGCCCCTCTTTGCCCTTCTCCGCCCCTCTTTGCCATTGTCCGCCACTCTTTGGCCTTGTCCAATATTCTCCGCAATTCTCCGCCCCTCTTTGCCCTTCTCCCGTATTCTCCGCCCTGCTCCGCACCTCTTTGCCCTTGTCTGCCCCTCTTTGCCTTTGTCCGCCCCTCTTTGCTCTTGTCCCGTATTCTCCGCACTACTCCGCACCTCTTTGCCCTTCTCTGACCCTCTTTGCCCTTGTCCGACACTTTTGCCCTTGTCCAAACCTCTTTCCACTTGTCCGCCCCTCTTTGCCCTAGTCCGCCCCTCTTTGCGCTTGTCCGCCCCTCTTTGCCCTTGTCCGCCCCTCTTTGCCCTTCTCCCTTATTCTACTCCCTTCTCCGCACCTCTTTGCCCTTGTCCGCCCCTCTTTGCCCTTGTCCCGTATTGTCCGCCCCTCTTTGCCCTTGTCCGCCCCTCTTTGCCCTTATCCGCCCCTCCTTGCACTTCTCCGCCCCTCTTTACCCTTGTCCTACACTCTTTGCCCTTGTCTGACCCTCTTTGCCCTTGTTCGCCCCTCTTTACACTTGTCCGCTCCTCTTTGTCCTTGTCCGAGCCTCTTTGCACTTCTTCGCCCCTCTTTGCCATTGTCCGTCCCTCTTTGCCCTTGTCTGACCCTCTTTGCCCTTGTCCCTTATTCTCGGCAATTCTCCGTCACTCTTTGCCCTTGTCCGCCCATCTTTGCCCTTGTCCGCCCCTCTTTGCCCTTGTCCGTCCCTCTTTGCCCTTTTCCGCCCCTCTTTGCTCTTCTCCGCCTCTCTTTACCCTTGTCCGCCCCTCTTTACCCTTGTCCGCCCCTCTTTGCCCTTGTCCCGTGTTCTCCGCAATTCTCCGCCCCTCTTTGCACTTGTCCGCCCCTCTTTGCACTTGTCCTGTATTCTCCGCACGTCTCCGCTCCTCTTTCCCCTATTCCGCCCCTCTTAGCCCTTGTCCGCCCCTCTTTGCCCTTGTCCGCCCCTCTTTCCCCTTGTCCCGTATTCTCCGCAATACTCCGCACCATCTTTGATCTTGTCAGCCCCTCTTTGCGCTTGTCCGCACCTCTTTGCCCTTGTCCGCCCCTCTTTGCCCTTGTCCGCCCCTCTTTGCACTTGTGTGCCCCTCTTTGACATTTTGCGCCCCTCTTTCCCCTTGTGCGCCCCTCTCTCCCCTTCTCCGCCCCTGTTTGCCCTTGTCCGCCCCTCTTTGACCTTCTCCCTTATTCTACTCAATTCTCCGCACCTCTTTGCCCTTGTCCGGCCCTCTTTGCCCTTGTCCCGTATTGTCAGACCCTCTTAGCCCTTGTCCGCCCCTCTTTGCCCTTGTCCGCCAGTCTTTGTCCTTGTCCAACCCTCTTTGCCCTTGTCCCGTATTCTCTGCAATTCTCCGCCCCTCTTTGCCCTTGTCTGCCCCTCTTTGCCCTTGTCCGCCCGTCTTTGCCCTTGTCCGCCCGTCTTTGCCCTTGTCCGCCCGTCTTTGCCCTTGTCCGCCCCTCTTTGCACTTGTCCGCCCCTCTTTGCACTTGTCCCATATTCTCCGCACTTCTCCACCCCTCTTTGCCCTTGTCCCGTATTCACAGCACTTGTCTGCCCCTCTTTGCACTTCTCCACTCCTCTTTGTCCTTGTCCGCCCCTCTTTTCCCTTGTCCGCCCCTCTTTGCCCTACTCTGCCCCTCTTTGCCCCTGTCCGCCCCTCTTTGCCCTTGTCCCGTATTCTCCGCACTTCTCCGTCCCTCTTTTCTCTTGTCCCGTTTTCTCCGCACTGCTCCACCCCTCTTTGCCCTTGTCCGCCCCTCTTTCACTTGTCTGCCCCTCATTGCACTTGTCCGCCCCTCTTTGCTCTTGTCCGCCCCTCTTTGCACTTGTCCGCCCCTCTTTGCCCTTGTCCCGTATTCTCCGCTATTCTCCGCCCCTCTTTGCACTTGTCCGCACCTCTTTGCCCTTGTCCGCACCTCTTTTCCCTTGTCCGCCACTCTTTACTCCTGTCCCATATTCTCTGCACTTCTCCAACCCTCTTTGCCCTTGTCCGCCCCTCTTTGCCGTTGTCCCGTACTCTGCGCACTTCTCTGCCCCTCTTTGCCCTTTTCCACTCCTCATTACCCTTCTCCGCCCCTCTTTGCCTTGGTCCAGTATTCTACGCACTTCTCCGCCCCTTCTTTGCCCTTGTCCCGTATTTTCCGCACTTCTCCTCCCCTCTTTGATTTGTCCACCCCTCTTTGCCCTTGTCCACCCCCTTTGCCCCTATCCGCCCCTCTTTGCCCTTGTCCGCCCCTCTTTTTCCTTCTCTGCCCCTCTTTGCACTTGTCCGCCCCTCTTTGACCTTATCTTCCCCTCTTTGTGATTGTCCGCCCCTCTTTGCCCTTGTCCTGTATTCTCCTCAATTCTACGCCCCTCTTTTCCCTTGTCCGCCCCTCTTTGCCCTTGTCTGACCCTCTTTGCCCTTGTCCCGTATTCTCGGCAATTCTCCGTCACTCTTTGCCCTTGTCTGCCCCTCTTTGCCCTTGTCCGTCCCTCTTTGCCCTTTTCCGCCCCCTTTGCCCTTCTCCACCTCTCTTTACTCTTGTCCGCACACCTTTGCCCTTGTCCGTCCCTCTTTGCCCTTTTCCGCCCCCTTTGCCCTTCTCCACCTCTCTTTACTCTTGTCCGCACACCTTTGCCCTTGTCCGACCCTCTTTGCCCTTGTCTGACCCTCTTTGCCCTTGTCCCATATTCTCCGCCCTTGTCTGACATTCTTTGCCCTTGTCCGCCGCTCTTTGCACTTCTCCGCCTCTCTTTGCCCTTGTCCGCCCCTCTTTGCCCTTGTCCACCCCTCTTTGCACTTGTCTGCACCTCTTTGCATTTGTCCATTATTCTCCTCCCTTGTCCGCCCCTCTTTGCCCTTGTCTGACCCTCTTTACCCTTGTCCGCTCCTCTTTGCCCTTGTCCCGTATTCTCCGAACCCTTCTGCTCATCTTTGCACTTGTCCCGTATTGTCTGCATTTGTCCGCACCTCTTTGGCCTTGTCGGACCCTCTTTTCTCTTGTCCGATCCCTCTTTGCCCTTGTCCGCCCCTCTTCGTCTTTGTCCACCCCACTTTGCCCTTGTCCGCCCCTCTTTGACCTTGTCTGCCCCTCTTTGCCCTTGTCCGCCCTGTTTGCACTTGTCTGCCCCTCTTTAACCATGTCCCCCTGTCTTTGACCTTGTGCCGTATTTTCCGCACTTCTCCGCCCCTCTTTGCCCTTGTCCGCCAATCTTTGCCCTTGTCCACCCCTCCTTGCCAGTGTCCTACCTGCTTTGCACTTGTCCGCCCCTTTTTGCCCTTGTTCACCCCTCTTTGCCCTTGTCCCTTCCTCTTTGCCCTTGTCCGCTCCTCTTTACCCTTCTCCGCCCCTCTTTGCCCTTGTCCCATATTCTCAGCAATTCTCCGCCCCTCTATGCCCTTGTCCACCCCTCTTTACACTTGTGCACCCCTCTTTGCAATTTTCCGCTCCTCTTTGCCCTTGTCCGCCCCTCTTTGCCCTTTTCCGATCCTCTTTGATCCTGTCCCATGTTCTCCGCCCTTCTCCGCCCCTCTTTGCTCTTGTCCACACACCTTTGCACATGTCAGACACTCTTTGCCCTTGTCCGCCCCTATTTGCCGTTGTCCGCCCCTCTTTGCCCTTGTCCACACCTCTTTGCCCTTGTCCACCCCCTTTGCCCCTATACGCCCCTCTTTGCCCTTGTCCGCCCCTCTTTTTCCTTCTCCGCCCCTCTTTGCACTTGTCCGCCCCTCTTTGACCTTATCTTCCCCTCTTTGTGATTGTCCGCCCCTCTTTACCCTTATCCGCCCCTCTTTTCCCTTGTCCTGTATTTTCTGCACTTCTCCGCCTCTCTTTGCCCTTGTCCGACCCTCTTTGCCCTTGTCTGCCCCTCTTTGCCATTTTCCGCCCCTCTTTGACTTTGTCTGCCCCTCTTTGCCCTTGTACGCACCTCTTTGCCATTGTCCGCCCCTCTTTGCTATTCTCCGACCATCTTTGATCTTGTCCCGTATTCTCCACCCTTGTCTGAAACTCTTTGCCCTTGTCCGCCCCTCTTAGCACTTCTCCACACCTCTTTGCCCTTGTCCGAACCACTTTGCCCTTGTCCGCCCCTCTTTGCACATTTCCGCACCTCTTTGCCTTTGTCCCGTATTCTCCGCATTTGTCCGCCCCTCTTTGCCCTTGTCCGCTCCTCTTTGCCCTTTTCTCGTATTCTCCGCACTTGTCCGCTCCTCTTTGCCTTGTCCGCCCTTCCTTGCCTTTGTGCCATATTATCCGCACTTCTCCGCCCCTCTTTGCCATTGTACGCCCCTCTTTGCCCTTGTCCGACCCCCTTTGCCCTTCTCCGAACCTCTTTGCTCTTGTCCCATATTTTCCGCATTTCTCCGCCCCTCTTTGCTCTTGTCCGCCCCTCTATGCCCTTGTAACCTATTCTCCGCCCTTGTCCACCCCTCTTTTCCCTTGTCCCGTATTCTCCGACGTTGTCCGCCCCTTTTTGCCCTTGTCCCGTATTCTCCAAACTTTTCCGCACCGCTTTGCCCTTTCCCGTATTCTCCGCAATTATCCGCCCCTCTTTGCCCTTGTCCCGTATTCTCCGCACTTGTCCGCCCCTCTTTGCCCTTGTCCGCCCCTCTTTGCCCTTGTCCGCCCCTCTTTGCCCTTATCCGCGCCTCCTTGCACTTCCCCGACCCTCTTTGCACTTCTCCGCCCCTCTTTACACTTTTCCGCCCCTCTTTGCCCTTGTCCCGTATTCTCCGCACTTCTCCGCCCCTCTTTGCCCTTGTCCGCACCTCTTTGCCCTTATCCGCCCCTTCTTGCACTTCTCCGCCCCTCCTTGCACTTCTCCGCCCCTCTTTACCCTTGTCCTACACTCTTTGCCCTTGTCTGACCCTCTTTGCCCTTGTCCGCCCCTCTTTACACTTGTCCGCTCCTCTTTGTCCTTGTCCAACCCTCTTTGCACTTCTTCGCCCCTCTTTGCCATTGTCCGACCCTCTTTGCCCTTGTCCGCCCCTCTTTGCCATTGTCCACCTCTCTTTGCCCTTGTCCGCCCCTCCATGACATTTGTCCGACTCTCTTTTCCCTTGTCCGCCCCTCTTTGCCCTTGTCCCGTATTTTCCGCACTTCTCCTCCCCTCTTTGATTTGTCCACCCCTCTTTGCCCTGGTCCGCCCCTCTTTGCTTTTTCCGCCCCTCTTTGCCCTTTTCCGCCCTTCTTTGCTCTTGTACGCCCCTCTTTGCCCTTCTCCGCCCCTCTTTGCCCTTGTCCCGTATTCTCCTCAATTCTACGCCCCTCTTTTCCCTTGTTGGCCCCTCTTTGCCCTTGTCTGACCATCTTTGCCCTTGTCCCGTATTCTCGGCAATTCTCCGTCACTATTTGCCCTTGTCCGCCCATCTTTGCCCTTGTCCGCCCCTCTTTGCCCTTGTCCGTCCCTCTTTGCCCTTTTCCGCCCCCTTTGCCCTTCTCCACCTCTCTTTGCTCTTGTCCGCACTCCTTTGCCCTTGTCCGACCCTCTTTGCCCTTGTCTGACCCTCTTTGCCCTTGTCCCATATTCTCCACCCTTGTCTGACATTCTTTGTCCATGTCCACCCCTCTTTGCCCTGGTCCGCCCCTCTTTGCTTTTTCCGCCCCTCTTTGCACTTTTCCGCCCCTCTTTGCTCTTGTCCGCCCCTCTTTGCCCTTCTACGCCCCTCTTTTCCCTTGTCCGCCCCTCTTTGCCCTTGTCTGACCCTCTTTGCCCTTGTCCCGTATTCTCGGCAATTCTCCGTCACTCTTTGCCCTTGTCCGCCCCTCTTTGCCCTTGTCCGTCCCTCTTTGCCCTTTTCCGCCCCCTTTGCCCTTCTCCACCTCTCTTTACTCTTGTCCGACCCTCTTTGCCCTTGTCCGACCCTCTTTGCCCTTGTCTGACCCTCTTTGCCCTTGTCCCATATTCTCCGCCCTTGTCTGACATTCTTTGCCCTTGTCCGCCGCTCTTTGCACTTCTCCGCCTCTCTTTGCCCTTGTCCGCCCCTCTTTGCCCTTGTCCGCCCCTCTTTGCACTTGTCTGCACCTCTTTGCATTTGTCCATTATTCTCCTCCCTTGTCCGCCCCTCTTTGCCCTTGTCTGACCCTCTTTACCCTTGTCCGCTCCTCTTTGCCCTTGTCCCGTATTCTCCGAACCCTTCTGCTCATCTTTGCTCTTGTCCCGTATTGTCTGCATTTGTCCGTACCTCTTTGGCCTTGTCGGACCCTCTTTTCTCTTGTCCGATCCCTCTTTGCCCTTGTCCGCCCCTCTTCGCCTTTGTCCACCCCACTTTGCCCTTGTCCGCCCCTCTTTGACCTTGTCTGCCCCTCTTTGCCCTTGTCCGCCCTGTTTGCACTTGTCTGCCCCTCTTTAACCATGTCCCCCTGTCTTTGACCTTGTGCCGTATTTTCCGCACTTCTCCGCCCCTCTTTGCCCTTGTCCGCCAATCTTTGCCCTTGTCCGCCCCTCTTTGACCTTTTCCGCCCCTCTTTGCACTTGTCCCGTATTCTCCGCACTTCTCCGCCCTTCTTTGCCCTTGTCCGCGCCTCTTTGCCCTTGTCTGACCCTCTTTGACCTTGTCTCGTGTTCTCTGCATTTCTACTCCCCTCTTTGCCCTTTTCCTCCCCTCTTAGCCCTTTTCCGCCCCTCTTTGCCCTTCTCCGCCCCTCTTTGCCATTGTCCGCCACTCTTTGGCCTTGTCCAATATTCTCCGCAATTCTCCGCCCCTCTTTGCCCTTCTCCCGTATTCTCCGCCCTGCTCCGCACCTCTTTGCCCTTGTCTGCCCCTCTTTGCCTTTGTCCGCCCCTCTTTGCTCTTGTCCCGTATTCTCCGCACTACTCCGCACCTCTTTGCCCTTCTCTGACCCTCTTTGCCCTTGTCCGACACTTTTGCCCTTGTCCAAACCTCTTTCCACTTGTCCGCCCCTCTTTGCCCTAGTCCGCCCCTCTTTGCGCTTGTCCGCCCCTCTTTGCCCTTGTCCGCCCCTCTTTGCCCTTCTCCCTTATTCTACTCCCTTCTCCGCACCTCTTTGCCCTTGTCCGCCCCTCTTTGCCCTTGTCCCGTATTGTCCGCCCCTCTTTGCCCTTGTCCGCCCCTCTTTGCCCTTATCCGCCCCTCCTTGCACTTCTCTGCAACTCCTTGCACTTCTCCGCCCCTCTTTACCCTTGTCCTACACTCTTTGCCCTTGTCTGACCCTCTTTGCCCTTGTTCGCCCCTCTTTACACTTGTCCGCTCCTCTTTGTCCTTGTCCGACCCTCTTTGCACTTCTTCGCCCCTCTTTGCCATTGTCCGAACCTCTTTGCCCTTGTCTGACCCTCTTTGCCCTTGTCCCTTATTCTCGGCAATTCTCCGTCACTCTTTGCCCTTGTCCGCCCATCTTTGCCCTTGTCCGCCCCTCTTTGCCCTTGTCCGTCCCTCTTTGCCCTTTTCCGCCCCTCTTTGCTCTTCTCCGCCTCTCTTTACCCTTGTCCGCCCCTCTTTGCCCTTGTCCCGTGTTCTCCGCACTTCTCCGCCCCTCTTTGCACTTGTCCGCCCCTCTTTGCCTTTGTCCTGTATTCTCCGCACGTCTCCGCTCCTCTTTCCCCTATTCCGCCCCTCTTAGCCCTTGTCCGCCCCTCTTTGCCCTTGTCCGCCCCTCTTTCCCCTTGTCCCGTATTCTCCGCAATACTCCGCACCATCTTTGATCTTGTCAGCCCCTCTTTGCGCTTGTCCGCACCTCTTTGCCCTTGTCCGCCCCTCTTTGCCCTTGTCCGCCCCTCTTTGCACTTGTGTGCCCCTCTTTGACATTTTGCGCCCCTCTTTCCCCTTGTGCGCCCCTCTCTCCCCTTCTCCGCCCCTGTTTGCCCTTGTCCGCCCCTCTTTGACTTTCTCCCTTATTCTACTCAATTCTCCGCACCTCTTTGCCCTTGTCCGGCCCTCTTTGCCCTTGTCCCGTATTGTCAGACCCTCTTAGCCCTTGTCCGCCCCTCTTTGCCCTTGTCCGCCAGTCTTAGTCCTTGTCCAACCCTCTTTGCCCTTGTCCCATATTCTCTGCAATTCTCCGCCCCTCTTTGCCCTTGTCTGCCCCTCTTTGCCCTTGTCCGCCCGTCTTTGCCCTTGTCCGCCCGTCTTTGCCCTTGTCCGCCCGTCTTTGCCCTTGTCCGCCCCTCTTTGCACTTGTCCGCCCCTCTTTGCACTTGTCCGCCCCTCTTTGCACTTGTCCCATATTCTCCGCACTTCTCCACCCCTCTTTGCCCTTGTCCCGTATTCACAGCACTTGTCTGCCCCTCTTTGCACTTCTCCACTCCTCTTTGTCCTTGTCCGCCCCTCTTTTCCCTTGTCCGCCCCTCTTTGCCCTTGTCTGACCCTCTTTGCCCTTGTCCCATATTCTCCGCCCTTGTCTGACATTCTTTGCCCTTGTCCGCCGCTCTTTGCACTTCTCCGTCACTCTTTGCCCTTGTCCGCCCCTCTTTGCCCTTGTCCGTCCCTCTTTGCCCTTGTCCCGTATTCTCCGCACTTCTCCGTCCCTCTTTTCTCTTGTCCCGTTTTCTCCGCACTGCTCCACCCCTCTTTGCCCTTGTCCGCCCCTCTTTCACTTGTCTGCCCCTCATTGCACTTGTCCGCCCCTCTTTGCTCTTGTCCGCCCCTCTTTGCACTTGTCCGCCCCTCTTTGCCCTTGTCCCGTATTCTCTGCTATTCTCCGCCCCTCTTTGCACTTGTCCGCACCTCTTTGCCCTTGTCCGCACCTCTTTTCCCTTGTCCGCCACTCTTTACTCCTGTCCCATATTCTCTGCACTTCTCCAACCCTCTTTGCCCTTGTCCGCCCCTCTTTGCCGTTGTCCCGTACTCTGCGCACTTCTCTGCCCCTCTTTGCCCTTTTCCACTCCTCATTACCCTTCTCCGCCCCTCTTTGCCTTTGTCCAGTATTCTACGCACTTCTCCGCCCCTTCTTTGCCCTTGTCCCGTATTTTCCGCACTTCTCCTCCCCTCTTTGATTTGTCCACCCCTCTTTGCCCTTGTCCACCCCCTTTGCCCCTATCCGCCCCTCTTTGCCCTTGTCCGCCCCTCTTTTTCCTTCTCCGCCCCTCTTTGCACTTGTCCGCCACTCTTTGACCTTATCTTCCCCTCTTTGTGATTGTCCGCCCCTCTTTGCCCTTGTCCTGTATTCTCCTCAATTCTACGCCCCTCTTTTCCCTTGTCCGCCCCTCTTTGCCCTTGTCTGACCCTCTTTGCCCTTGTCCCGTATTCTCGGCAATTCTCCGTCACTCTTTGCCCTTGTCCGCCCCTCTTTGCCCTTGTCCGTCCCTCTTTACCCTTTTCCGCCCCCTTTGCCCTTCTCCACCTCTCTTTACTCTTGTCCGCCCCTCTTTGCCCTTGTCCGTCCCTCTTTGCCCTTTTCCGCCCCCTTTGTCCTTCTCCACCTCTCTTTACTCTTGTCCGCACACCTTTGCCCTTGTCCGACCCTCTTTGCCCTTGTCTGACCCTCTTTGCCCTTGTCCCATATTCTCCGCCCTTGTCTGACATTCTTTGCCCTTGTCCGCCGCTCTTTGCACTTCTCCGCCTCTCTTTGCCCTTGTCCGCCCCTCTTTGCCCTTGTCCACCCCTCTTTGCACTTGTCTGCACCTCTTTGCATTTGTCCATTATTCTCCTCCCTTGTCCGCCCCTCTTTGCCCTTGTCTGACCCTCTTTACTCTTGTCCGCTCCTCTTTGCCCTTGTCCCGTATTCTCCGAACCCTTCTGCTCATCTTTGCACTTGTCCCGTATTGTCTGCATTTGTCCGCACCTCTTTGGCCTTGTCGGACCCTCTTTTCTCTTGTCCGATCCCTCTTTGCCCTTGTCCGCCCCTCTTCGTCTTTGTCCACCCCACTTTGCCCTTGTCCGCCCCTCTTTGACCTTGTCTGCCCCTCTTTGCCCTTGTCCGCCCTGTTTGCACTTGTCTGCCCCTCTTTAACCATGTCCCCCTGTCTTTGACCTTGTGCCGTATTTTCCGCACTTCTCCGCCCCTCTTTGCCCTTGTCCGCCAATCTTTGCCCTTGTCCACCCCTCCTTGCCAGTGTCCTACCTGCTTTGCACTTGTCCGCCCCTCTTTGCCCTTGTTCACCCCTCTTTGCCCTTGTCCCTTCCTCTTTGCCCTTGTCCGCTCCTCTTTACCCTTCTCCGCCCCTCTTTGCCCTTGTCCCATATTCTCAGCAATTCTCCGCCCCTCTATGCCCTTGTCCACCCCTCTTTACACTTGTGCACCCCTCTTTGCAATTTTCCGCTCCTCTTTGCCCTTGTCCGCCCCTCTTTGCCCTTTTCCGATCCTCTTTGATCCTGTCCCATGTTCTCCGCCCTTCTCCGCCCCTCTTTGCTCTTGTCCACACACCTTTGCACATGTCAGACACTCTTTGCCCTTGTCCGCCCCTATTTGCCGTTGTCCGCCCCTCTTTGCCCTTTTCCACACCTCTTTGCCCTTGTCCACCCCCTTTGCCCCTATACGCCCCTCTTTGCCCTTGTCCGCCCCTCTTTTTCCTTCTCCGCCCCTCTTTGCACTTGTCCGCCCCTCTTTGACCTTATCTTCCCCTCTTTGTGATTGTCCGCCCCTCTTTACCCTTATCCGCCCCTCTTTTCCCTTGTCCTGCATTTTCTGCACTTCTCCGCCTCTCTTTGCCCTTGTCCGACCCTCTTTGCCCTTGTCTGCCCCTCTTTGCCATTTTCCGCCCTTCTTTGAATTTGTCTGCCCCTCTTTGCCATTTTCCGCCCTTCTTTGACTTTGTCTGCCCCTCTTTGCCCTTGTACGCACCTCTTTGCCATTGTCCGCCCCTCTTTGCTATTCTCCGACCATCTTTGATCTTGTCCCGTATTCTCCACCCTTGTCTGAAACTCTTTGCCCTTGTCCGCCCCTCTTAGCACTTCTCCACACCTCTTTGCCCTTGTCCGAACCACTTTGCCCTTGTCCGCCCCTCTTTGCACATTTCCGCACCTCTTTGCCTTTGTCCCGTATTCTCCGCATTTGTCCGCCCCTCTTTGCCCTTGTCCGCTCCTCTTTGCCCTTTTCTCGTATTCTCCGCACTTGTCCGCTCCTCTTTGCCTTGTCCGCCCTTCCTTGCCTTTGTGCCATATTATCCGCACTTCTCCGCCCCTCTTTGCCATTGTACGCCCCTCTTTGCCCTTGTCCGACCCCCTTTGCCCTTCTCCGAACCTCTTTGCTCTTGTCCCATATTTTCCGCATTTCTCCGCCCCTCTTTGCTCTTGTCCGCCCCTCTATGCCCTTGTCCCGTATTCTCTGGAATTGTCCGCCCCTCTTTGCCCTTGTCCGCCCCTCTTTGCCCTTGTCTGCCCCTCTTTGCCCTTGTCCGCCCCACTTTTCCCTTATCCGCCACTCTTTGCTCTTCTCCGCCCCTCTTTGCACTTGTCCGCCCCTCTTTGACCTTGTCCACACCTCTTTGCCCTTGTAACCTATTCTCCGCCCTTGTCCACCCCTCTTTTCCCTTGTCCCGTATTCTCCGACGTTGTCCGCCCCTTTTTGCCCTTGTCCCGTATTCTCCAATCTTTTCCGCACTGCTTTGCCCTTTCCCGTATTCTCCGCAATTATCCGCCCCTCTTTGCCCTTGTCCCGTATTCTCCGCACTTGTCCGCCCCTCTTTGCCCTTGTCCGCCCCTCTTTGTCCTTGTCCGCCCCTCTTTGCCCTTGTCCGCCCCTCTTTGCCCTTATCCGCGCCTCCTTGCACTTCCCCGACCCTCTTTGCACTTCTCCGCCCCTCTTTACACTTTTCCGCCCCTCTTTGCCCTTGTCCCGTATTCTCCGCACTTCTCCGCCCCTCTTTGCCCTTGTCCGCACCTCTTTGCCCTTATCCGCCCCTCCTTGCACTTCTCCGCCCCTCCTTGCACTTCTCCGCCCCTCTTTACCCTTGTCCTACACTCTTTGCCCTTGTCTGACCCTCTTTGCCCTTGTCCGCCCCTCTTTACACTTGTCCGCTCCTCTTTGTCCTTGTCCAACCCTCTTTGCACTTCTTCGCCCCTCTTTGCCATTGTCCGACCCTCTTTGCCCTTGTCCGCCCCTCTTTGCCATTGTCCACCTCTCTTTGCCCTTGTCCGCCCCTCCATGACATTTGTCCGACTCTCTTTTCCCTTGTCCGCCCCTCTTTGCCCTTGTCCCGTATTTTCCGCACTTCTCCTCCCCTCTTTGATTTGTCCACCCCTCTTTGCCCTGGTCCGCCCCTCTTTGCTTTTTCCGCCCCTCTTTGCCCTTTTCCGCCCTTCTTTGCTCTTGTCCGCCCCTCTTTGCCCTTCTCCGCCCCTCTTTGCCCTTGTCCCGTATTCTCCTCAATTCTACGCACCTCTTTTCCCTTGTTGGCCCCTCTTTGCCCTTGTCTGACCATCTTTGCCCTTGTCCCGTATTCTCGGCAATTCTCCGTCACTATTTGCCCTTGTCCGCCCATCTTTGCCCTTGTCCGCCCCTCTTTGCCCTTGTCCGTCCCTCTTTGCCCTTTTCCGCCCCCTTTGCCCTTCTCCACCTCTCTTTGCTCTTGTCCGCACTCCTTTGCCCTTGTCCGACCCTCTTTGCCCTTGTCTGACCCTCTTTGCCCTTGTCCCATATTCTCCACCCTTGTCTGACACTCTTTGTCCATGTCCACCCCTCTTTGCCCTGGTCCGCCCCTCTTTGCTTTTTCCGCCCCTCTTTGCACTTTTCCGCCCCTCTTTGCTCTTGTCCGCCCCTCTTTGCCCTTCTCCGCCCCTCTTTGCCCTTGTCCCGTATTCTCCTCAATTCTACGCCCCTCTTTTCCCTTGTCCGCCCCTCTTTGCCCTTGTCTGACCCTCTTTGCCCTTGTCCCGTATTCTCGGCAATTCTCCGTCACTCTTTGCCCTTGTCCGTCCCTCTTTGCCCTTTTCCGCCCCCTTTGCCCTTCTCCACCTCTCTTTACACTTGTCCGACCCTCTTTGCCCTTGTCCGACCCTCTTTGCCCTTGTCTGACCCTCTTTGCCCTTGTCCCATATTCTCCGCCCTTGTCTGACATTCTTTGCCCTTGTCCGCCGCTCTTTGCACTTCTCCGCCTCTCTTTGCCCTTGTCCGCCCCTCTTTGCCCTTGTCCGCCCCTCTTTGCACTTGTCTGCACCTCTTTGCATTTGTCCATTATTCTCCTCCCTTGTCCGCCCCTCTTTGCCCTTGTCTGACCCTCTTTACCCTTGTCCGCTCCTCTTTGCCCTTGTCCCGTATTCTCCGAACCCTTCTGCTCATCTTTGCACTTGTCCCGTATTGTCTGCATTTGTCCGTACCTCTTTGGCCTTGTCGGACCCTCTTTTCTCTTGTCCGATCCCTCTTTGCCCTTGTCCGCCCCTCTTCGCCTTTGTCCACCCCACTTTGCCCTTGTCCGCCCCTCTTTGACCTTGTCTGCCCCTCTTTGCCCTTGTCCGCCCTGTTTGCACTTGTCTGCCCCTCTTTAACCATGTCCCCCTGTCTTTGACCTTGTGCCGTATTTTCCGCACTTCTCCGCCCCTCTTTGCCCTTGTCCGCCAATCTTTGCCCTTGTCCGCCCCTCTTTGACCTTTTCCGCCCCTCTTTGCACTTGTCCCGTATTCTCCGCACTTCTCCGCCCTTCTTTGCCCTTGTCCGCGCCTCTTTGCCCTTGTCTGCCCCTCTTTGACCTTGTCTCGTGTTCTCTGCATTTCTACTCCCCTCTTTGCCCTTTTCCGCCCCTCTTAGCCCTTTTCCGCCCCTCTTTGCCCTTCTCCGCCCCTCTTTGCCATTGTCCGCCACTCTTTGGCCTTGTCCAATATTCTCCGCAATTCTCCGCCCCTCTTTGCCCTTCTCCCGTATTCTCCGCCCTGCTCCGCACCTCTTTGCCCTTGTCTGCCCCTCTTTGCCTTTGTCCGCCCCTCTTTGCTCTTGTCCCGTATTCTCCGCACTACTCCGCACCTCTTTGCCCTTCTCTGACCCTCTTTGCCCTTGTCCGACACTTTTGCCCTTGTCCAAACCTCTTTCCACTTGTCCGCCCCTCTTTGCCCTAGTCCGCCCGTCTTTGCGCTTGTCCGCCCCTCTTTGCCCTTGTCCGCCCCTCTTTGCCCTTCTCCCTTATTCTACTCCCTTCTCCGCACCTCTTTGCCCTTGTCCGCCCCTCTTTGCCCTTGTCCCGTATTGTCCGCCCCTCTTTGCCCTTGTCCGCCCCTCTTTGCCCTTATCCGCCCCTCCTTGCACTTCTCTGCAACTCCTTGCACTTCTCCGCCCCTCTTTACCCTTGTCCTACACTCTTTGCCCTTGTCTGACCCTCTTTGCCCTTGTTCGCCCCTCTTTACACTTGTCCGCTCCTCTTTGTCCTTGTCCGACCCTCTTTGCACTTCTTCGCCCCTCTTTGCCATTGTCCGACCCTCTTTGCCCTTGTCTGACCCTCTTTGCCCTTGTCCCTTTTTCTCGGCAATTCTCCGTCACTCTTTGCCCTTGTCCGCCCATCTTTGCCCTTGTCCGCCCCTCTTTGCCCTTGTCCGTCCCTCTTTGCCCTTTTCCGCCCCTCTTTGCTCTTCTCCGCCTCTCTTTACCCTTGTCCGCCCCTCTTTGCCCTTGTCCCGTGTTCTCCGCACTTCTCCGCCCCTCTTTGCACTTGTCCGCCCCTCTTTGCCTTTGTCCTGTATTCTCCGCACGTCTCCGCTCCTCTTTCCCCTATTCCGCCCCTCTTAGCCCTTGTCCGCCCCTCTTTGCCCTTGTCCGCCCCTCTTTCCCCTTGTCCCGTATTCTCCGCAATACTCCGCACCATCTTTGATCTTGTCAGCCCCTCTTTGCGCTTGTCCGCACCTCTTTGCCCTTGTCCGCCCCTCTTTGCCCTTGTCCGCCCCTCTTTGCACTTGTGTGCCCCTCTTTGACATTTTGCGCCCCTCTTTCCCCTTGTGCGCCCCTCTCTCCCCTTCTCCGCCCCTGTTTGCCCTTGTCCGCCCCTCTTTGACCTTCTCCCTTATTCTACTCAATTCTCCGCACCTCTTTGCCCTTGTCCGGCCCTCTTTGCCCTTGTCCCGTATTGTCAGACCCTCTTAGCCCTTGTCCGCCCCTCTTTGCCCTTGTCCGCCAGTCTTTGTCCTTGTCCAACCCTCTTTGCCCTTGTCCCGTATTCTCTGCAATTCTCCGCCCCTCTTTGCCCTTGTCTGCCCCTCTTTGCCCTTGTCCGCCCGTCTTTGCCCTTGTCCGCCCGTCTTTGCCCTTGTCCGCCCGTCTTTGCCCTTGTCCGCCCCTCTTTGCACTTGTCCGCCCCTCTTTGCACTTGTCCCATATTCTATGCACTTCTCCACCCCTCTTTGCCCTTGTCCCGTATTCACAGCACTTGTCTGCCCCTCTTTGCACTTCTCCACTCCTCTTTGTCCTTGTCCGCCCCTCTTTTCCCTTGTCCGCCCCTCTTTGCCCTTGTCTGACCCTCTTTGCCCTTGTCCCATATTCTCCGCCCTTGTCTGACATTCTTTGCCCTTGTCCGCCGCTCTTTGCACTTCTCCGTCACTCTTTGCCCTTGTCCGCCCCTCTTTGCCCTTGTCCGTCCCTCTTTGCCCTTTTCCGCCCCCTTTGCCCTTCTCCACCTCTCTTTACTCTTGTCCGCACACCTTTGCCCTTGTCCGACCCTCTTTGCCCTTGTCTGACCCTCTTTGCCCTTGTCCCATATTCTCCGCCCTTGTCTGACATTCTTTGCCCTTGTCCGCCGCTCTTTGCACTTCTCCGCCTCTCTTTGCCCTTGTCTGCCCCTCTTTGCCCTTGTCCACCCCTCTTTGCACTTGTCTGCACCTCTTTGCATTTGTCCATTATTCTCCTCCCTTGTCCGCCCCTCTTTGCCCTTGTCTGACCCTCTTTACCCTTGTCCGCTCCTCTTTGCCCTTGTCCCGTATTCTCCGAACCCTTCTGCTCATCTTTGCTCTTGTCCCGTATTGTCTGCATTTGTCCGCACCTCTTTGGCCTTGTCGGACCCTCTTTTCTCTTGTCCGATCCCTCTTTGCCCTTGTCCGCCCCTCTTCGTCTTTGTCCACCCCACTTTGCCCTTGTCCGCCCCTCTTTGACCTTGTCTGCCCCTCTTTGCCCTTGTCCGCCCTGTTTGCACTTGTCTGCCCCTCTTTAACCATGTCCCCCTGTCTTTGACCTTGTGCCGTATTTTCCGCACTTCTCCACCCCTCTTTGCCCTTGTCCGCCAATCTTTGCCCTTGTCCACCCCTCCTTGCCAGTGTCCTACCCGCTTTGCACTTGTCCGCCCCTCTTTGCCCTTGTTCACCCCTCTTTGCCCTTGTCCCTTCCTCTTTGCCCTTGTCCGCTCCTCTTTACCCTTCTCCGCCCCTCTTTGCCCTTGTCCCATATTCTCAGCAATTCTCTGCCCCTCTATGCCCTTGTCCACCCCTCTTTACACTTGTGCACCCCTCTTTGCAATTTTCCGCTCCTCTTTGCCCTTGTCCGCCCCTCTTTGCCCTTTTCCGATCCTCTTTGATCCTGTCCCATGTTCTCCGCCCTTCTCCCCCCCTCTTTGCTCTTGTCCACACACCTTTGCACATGTCAGACACTCTTTGCCCTTGTCCGCCCCTATTTGCCGTTGTCCGCCCCTCTTTGCCCTTGTCCACACCTCTTTGCCCTTGTCCACCCCCTTTGCCCCTATACGCCCCTCTTTGCCCTTGTCCGCCCCTCTTTTTCCTTCTCCGCCCCTCTTTGCACTTGTCCGCCCCTCTTTGACCTTATCTTCCCCTCTTTGTGATTGTCCGCCCCTCTTTACCCTTATCCGCCCCTCTTTTCTCTTGTCCTGTATTTTCTGCACTTCTCCGCCTCTCTTTGCCCTTGTCCGACCCTCTTTGCCCTTGTCTGCCCCTCTTTGCCATTTTCCGCCCTTCTTTGACTTTGTCTGCCCCTCTTTGCCCTTGTACGCACCTCTTTGCCATTGTCCGCCCCTCTTTGCTATTGTCCGACCATCTTTGATCTTGTCCCGTATTCTCCACCCTTGTCTGAAACTCTTTGCCCTTGTCCGAACCACTTTGCCCTTGTCCGCCCCTCTTTGCACATTTCCGCACCTCTTTGCCTTTGTCCCGTATTCTCCGCATTTGTCCGCCCCTCTTTGCCCTTGTCCGCTCCTCTTTGCCCTTTTCTCGTATTCTCCGCACTTGTCCGCTCCTCTTTGCCTTGTCCGCCCTTCCTTGCCTTTGTGCCATATTATCCGCACTTCTCCGCCCCTCTTTGCCATTGTACGCCCCTCTTTGCCCTTGTCCGACCCCCTTTGCCCTTCTCCGAACCTCTTTGCTCTTGTCCCATATTTTCCGCATTTCTCCGCCCCTCTTTGCTCTTGTCCGCCCCTCTATGCCCTTGTCCCGTATTCTCTGGAATTGTCCGCCCCTCTTTGCCCTTGTCCGCCCCTCTTTGCCCTTGTCTGCCCCTCTTTGCCCTTGTCCGCCCCACTTTTCCCTTATCCGCCACTCTTTGCTCTTCTCCGCCCCTCTTTGCACTTGTCCGCCCCTCTTTGACCTTGTCCACACCTCTTTGCCCTTGTAACCTATTCTCCGCCCTTGTCCACCCCTCTTTTCCCTTGTCCCGTATTCTCCGACGTTGTCCGCCCCTTTTTGCCCTTGTCCCGTATTCTCCAATCTTTTCCGCACCGCTTTGCCCTTTCCCGTATTCTCCGCAATTATCCGCCCCTCTTTGCCCTTGTCCCGTATTCTCCGCACTTGTCCGCCCCTCTTTGCCCTTGTCCGCCCCTCTTTGCCCTTGTCCGCCCCTCTTTGCCCTTGTCCGCCCCTCTTTGCCCTTATCCGCGCCTCCTTGCACTTCCCCGACCCTCTTTGCACTTCTCCGCCCCTCTTTACACTTTTCCGCCCCTCTTTGCCCTTGTCCCGTATTCTCCGCACTTCTCCGCCCCTCTTTGCCCTTGTCCGCACCTCTTTGCCCTTATCCGCCCCTTCTTGCACTTCTCCGCCCCTCCTTGCACTTCTCCGCCCCTCTTTACCCTTGTCCTACACTCTTTGCCCTTGTCTGACCCTCTTTGCCCTTGTCCGCCCCTCTTTACACTTGTCCGCTCCTCTTTGTCCTTGTCCAACCCTCTTTGCACTTCTTCGCCCCTCTTTGCCATTGTCCGACCCTCTTTGCCCTTGTCCGCCCCTCTTTGCCATTGTCCACCTCTCTTTGCCCTTGTCCGCCCCTCCATGACATTTGTCCGACTCTCTTTTCCCTTGTCCGCCCCTCTTTGCCCTTGTCCCGTATTTTCCGCACTTCTCCTCCCCTCTTTGATTTGTCCACCCCTCTTTGCCCTGGTCCGCCCCTCTTTGCTTTTTCCGCCCCTCTTTGCCCTTGTCCGTCCCTCTTTGCCCTTTTCCGCCCCCTTTGCCCTTCTCCACCTCTCTTTGCTCTTGTCCGCACTCCTTTGCCCTTGTCCGACCCTCTTTGCCCTTGTCTGACCCTCTTTGCCCTTGTCCCATATTCTCCACCCTTGTCTGACATTCTTTGTCCATGTCCACCCCTCTTTGCCCTGGTCCGCCCCTCTTTGCTTTTTCCGCCCCTCTTTGCACTTTTCCGCCCCTCTTTGCTCTTGTCCGCCCCTCTTTGCCCTTCTCCGCCCCTCTTTGCCCTTGTCCCGTATTCTCCTCAATTCTTCGCCCCTCTTTTCCCTTGTCCGCCCCTCTTTGCCCTTGTCTGACCCTCTTTGCCCTTGTCCCGTATTCTCGGCAATTCTCCGTCACTCTTTGCCCTTGTCCGCCCCTCTTTGCCCTTGTCCGTCCCTCTTTGCCCTTTTCCGCCCCCTTTGCCCTTCTCCACCTCTCTTTACTCTTGTCCGCACACCTTTGCCCTTGTCCGACCCTCTTTGCCCTTGTCTGACTCTCTTTGCCCTTGTCCCATATTCTCCGCCCTTGTCTGACATTCTTTGCCCTTGTCCGCCGCTCTTTGCACTTCTCCGCCTCTCTTTGCCCTTGTCCGCCCCTCTTTGCCCTTGTCCACCCCTCTTTGCACTTGCCTGCACCTCTTTGCACTTGCCTGCACCTCTTTGCACTTGTCTGCACCTCTTTGCATTTGTCCATTATTCTCCTCCCTTGTCCGCCCCTCTTTGCCCTTGTCTGACCCTCTTTACCCTTGTCCGCTCCTCTTTGCCCTTGTCCCGTATTCTCCGAACCCTTCTGCTCATCTTTGCACTTGTCCCGTATTGTCTGCATTTGTCCGCACCTCTTTGGCCTTGTCGGACCCTCTTTTCTCTTGTCCGATCCCTCTTTGCCCTTGTCCGCCCCTCTTCGTCTTTGTCCACCCCACTTTGCCCTTGTCCGCCCCTCTTTGACCTTGTCTGCCCCTCTTTGCCCTTGTCCGCCCTGTTTGCACTTGTCTGCCCCTCTTTAACCATGTCCCCCTGTCTTTGACCTTGTGCCGTATTTTCCGCACTTCTCCGCCCCTCTTTGCCCTTGTCCGCCAATCTTTGCCCTTGTCCACCCCTCCTTGCCAGTGTCCTACCCGCTTTGCACTTGTCCGCCCCTCTTTGCCCTTGTTCACCCCTCTTTGCCCTTGTCCCTTCCTCTTTGCCCTTGTCCGCTCCTCTTTACCCTTCTCCGCCCCTCTTTGCCCTTGTCCCATATTCTCAGCAATTCTCCGCCCCTCTATGCCCTTGTCCACCCCTCTTTACACTTGTGCACCCCTCTTTGCAATTTTCCGCTCCTCTTTGCCCTTGTCCGCCCCTCTTTGCCCTTTTCCGATCCTCTTTGATCCTGTCCCATGTTCTCCGCCCTTCTCCGCCCCTCTTTGCTCTTGTCCACACACCTTTGCACATGTCAGACACTCTTTGCCCTTGTCCGCCCCTATTTGCCGTTGTCCGCCCCTCTTTGCCCTTGTCCACACCTCTTTGCCCTTGTCCACCCCCTTTGCCCCTATCCGCCCCTCTTTGCCCTTGTCCGCCCCTCTTTTTCCTTCTCCGCCCCTCTTTGCACTTGTCCGCCCCTCTTTGACCTTATCTTCCCCTCTTTGTGATTGTCCGCCCCTCTTTACCCTTATCCGCCCCTCTTTTCCCTTGTCCTGTATTTTCTGCACTTCTCCGCCTCTCTTTGCCCTTGTCCGACCCTCTTTGCCCTTGTCTGCCCCTCTTTGCCATTTTCCGCCCCTCTTTGACTTTGTCTGCCCCTCTTTGCCCTTGTACGCACCTCTTTGCCATTGTCCGCCCCTCTTTGCTATTGTCCGACCATCTTTGATCTTGTCCCGTATTCTCCACCCTTGTCTGAAACTCTTTGCCCTTGTCCGCCCCTCTTAGCACTTCTCCACACCTCTTTGCCCTAGTCCGAACCACTTTGCCCTTGTCCGCCCCTCTTTGCACATTTCCGCACCTCTTTGCCTTTGTCCCGTATTCTCCGCATTTGTCCGCCCCTCTTTGCCCTTGTCCGCTCCTCTTTGCCCTTTTCTCGTATTCTCCGCACTTGTCCGCTCCTCTTTGCCTTGTCCGCCCTTCCTTGCCTTTGTGCCATATTATCCGCACTTCTCCGCCCCTCTTTGCCATTGTACGCCCCTCTTTGCCCTTGTCCGACCCCCTTTGCCCTTCTCCGAACCTCTTTGCTCTTGTCCCATATTTTCCGCATTTCTCCGCCCCTCTTTGCTCTTGTCCGCCCCTCTATGCCCTTGTCCCGTATTCTCTGGAATTGTCCGCCCCTCTTTGCCCTTGTCCGCCCCTCTTTGCCCTTGTCTGCCCCTCTTTGCCCTTGTCCGCCCCACTTTTCCCTTATCCGCCACTCTTTGCTCTTCTCCGCCCCTCTTTGCACTTGTCCGCCCCTCTTTGACCTTGTCCACACCTCTTTGCCCTTGTAACCTATTCTCCGCCCTTGTCCACCCCTCTTTTCCCTTGTCCCGTATTCTCCGACGTTGTCCGCCCCTTTTTGCCCTTGTCCCGTATTCTCCAATCTTTTCCGCACCGCTTTGCCCTTTCCCGTATTCTCCGCAATTATCCGCCCCTCTTTGCCCTTGTCCCGTATTCTCCGCACTTGTCCGCCCCTCTTTGCCCTTGTCCGCCCCTCTTTGCCCTTGTCCGCCCCTCTTTGCCCTTATCCGCGCCTCCTTGCACTTCCCCGACCCTCTTTGCACTTCTCCGCCCCTCTTTACACTTTTCCGCCCCTCTTTGCCCTTGTCCCGTATTCTCCGCACTTCTCCGCCCCTCTTTGCCCTTGTCCGCCCCTCTTTGCCCTTGTCTGCACCTCTTTGCCCTTATCCGCCCCTTCTTGCACTTCTCCGCCCCTCCTTGCACTTCTCCGCCCCTCTTTACCCTTGTCCTACACTCTTTGCCCTTGTCTGACCCTCTTTGCCCTTGTCCGCCCCTCTTTACACTTGTCCGCTCCTCTTTGTCCTTGTCCAACCCTCTTTGCACTTCTTCGCCCCTCTTTGCCATTGTCCGACCCTCTTTGCCCTTGTCCGCCCCTCTTTGCCATTGTCCACCTCTCTTTGCCCTTGTCCGCCCCTCCATGACATTTGTCCGACTCTCTTTTCCCTTGTCCGCCCCTCTTTGCCCTTGTCCCGTATTTTCCGCACTTCTCCTCCCCTCTTTGATTTGTCCACCCCTCTTTGCCCTGGTCCGCCCCTCTTTGCTTTTTCCGCCCCTCTTTGCCCTTTTCCGCCCTTCTTTGCTCTTGTCCGCCCCTCTTTGCCCTTCTCCGCCCCTCTTTGCCCTTGTCCCGTATTCTCCTCAATTCTACGCCCCTCTTTTCCCTTGTCGGCCCCTCTTTGCCCTTGTCTGACCATCTTTGCCCTTGTCCCGTATTCTCGGCAATTCTCCGTCACTATTTGCCCTTGTCCGCCCATCTTTGCCCTTGTCCGCCCCTCTTTGCCCTTGTCCGTCCCTCTTTGCCCTTTTCCGCCCCCTTTGCCCTTCTCCACCTCTCTTTGCTCTTGTCCGCACTCCTTTGCCCTTGTCCGACCCTCTTTGCCCTTGTCTGACCCTCTTTGCCCTTGTCCCATATTCTCCACCCTTGTCTGACATTCTTTGTCCATGTCCACCCCTCTTTGCCCTGGTCCGCCCCTCTTTGCTTTTTCCGCCCCTCTTTGCTCTTGTCCGCCCCTCTTTGCCCTTCTCCGCACCTCTTTGCCCTTGTCCCGTATTCTCCTCAATTCTACGCCCCTCTTTTCCCTTGTCCGCCCCTCTTTGCCCTTGTCTGACCCTCTTTGCCCTTGTCCCGTATTCTCGGCACTTCTCCGCCCGTCTTTGCCCTTATCCATCCGTTTTTTCCCCTTGTCCGACACCTTTCCCCTTGTGCGACCCTCTTTGCACTTGTCCGCCCGTCTTTTCCCTTTTCCGCCCCTCTTTGCCCTTGTGTGCCCCTCTTTGCCCTTCTCTGCACCTCTTTGCCCTTGTCCCATATTCTCCGCCCTTGTCTGACATTCTTTGCCCTTGTCCGCCGCTCTTTGCACTTCTCCGCCTCTCTTTGCCCTTGTCCGCCCCTCTTTGCCCTTGTCCGCCCCTCTTTGCACTTGTCTGCACCTCTTTGCATTTGTCCATTATTCTCCTCCCTTGTCCGCCCCTCTTTGCCCTTGTCTGACCCTCTTTACCCTTGTCCGCTCCTCTTTGCCCTTGTCCCGTATTCTCCGAACCCTTCTGCTCATCTTTGCACTTGTCCCGTATTGTCTGCATTTGTCCGCACCTCTTTGGCCTTGTCGGACCCTCTTTGCCCTTTTCCGCCCCCTTTGCCCTTCTCCACCTCTCTTTGCTCTTGTCCGCACTCCTTTGCCCTTGTCCGACCCTCTTTGACCTTGTCTGCCCCTCTTTGCCCTTGTCCGCCCTGTTTGCACTTGTCTGCCCCTCTTTAACCATGTCCCCCTGTCTTTGACCTTGTGCCGTATTTTCCGCACTTCTCCGCCCCTCTTTGCCCTTGTCCGCCAATCTTTGCCCTTGTCCGCCCCTCTTTGACCTTTTCCGCCCCTCTTTGCACTTGTCCCGTATTCTCCGCAATTCTCCGCCACACTTTGCCCTTGTCCCGTATTCTCCGCGCTTCTCCAAACCTCTTTCCCCTTCTCCGTCCAGCTTTGCCCTTCTCCGCCCCTCTTTGCCCTTGTCCCGTATTCTCCTCAATTCTACGCCCCTCTTTTCCCTTGACCGCCCCTCTTTGCCCTTGGCCCATATTCGCTGCATTTCTCCGCCCCTCTTTGCCCTTGTCCGACACTCTTTGCCCTTGTCCGCCACTCTTTGCCCTTGTCCGACCCTCTTTGCCCTTGTCCGACCCTCTTTGCCCTTGTCCCCTATTCTCCGCACTAGTCCGCCCCTCTTTGCCCTTGTCCGACCCTCTTTGCCATTGTCCGCCCCTCTTTGACCTTGTCCCGTATTCTCCGCACTTCTTTGCCCCTCTTTGCCCTTGTCCCGTATTCTCGGCACTTCTCCGCCCGTCTTTGCCCTTATCCATCCGTTTTTTCCCCTTGTCCGACACCTTTCCCCTTGTGCGACCCTCTTTGCACTTGTCCGCCCGTCTTTTCCCTTTTCCGCCCCTCTTTGCCCTTGTGTGCCCCTCTTTGCCCTTCTCTGCACCTCTTTGCTCTTCTCTGCACTTCTTTGACCTTCTCAGCCGCTCCTTGCTCTTGTCCACCCCTCTTTGCCCTTGTCCGCCCCTCTTTCCCCTTCTCTGCCCCTCTCTTCCCTTCTCCGCATCTCTTTGCCCTTGTCCGCCCCTCTTTGCCATTGTGCGCCCCTCTTTGCCCTTGTCGCGTTTTCTCCACACTTCTCCGTCCCTCTTTGTTCTTGTCCCGTATTCTCCGCACTTCTCCGCCCCTCTTTGCCATTGTCCGTCCGACTTTGCCCTTGTCCGCCCCTCTTTGCCTTTTTCCCGTATTCTCCGCAATTCTCCGCCACTCTTTGCCCTTGTCCGCCCCTATTTGCCCTTGTCCTTCCCTCTTTGCACTTGTCTGCCCCTCTTTACACTTGTCGTGTATTCTCCGCCCTTGTACGCCCCTCTTTGCCCTTGTCCGCCCTTCTTTGCCCTTGTCCGCCCCTCTTTGACCTTTTCCGCCCCTCTTTGAACTTGTCCCGTATTCTCCGCAATTCTCCGCCACACTTTGCCCTTGTCCCGTTTTCTCCGCGCTTCTCCAAACCTCTTTCCCCTTCTCCGTCCAGCTTTGCCCTTCTCCGCCCCTCTTTGACCTTAACCGCCCCTCTTTGACCTTGTCCCGTATTCTCCACCCCTCTTTGCCTTTGTCCGCCACTCTTTGACCTTTTCCGCAACTCTTGGCCCTTGTCCGCCCCTCTTTGCACTTCTCCCGTATTCTCCGCAATTCTCCGCCCCTCTTTGCCCTTATCCCATATTTTCCGCACTTCTCCGCCACTCTTTCCCCTAGTCCGCCCCTTTCGCTTGTCCGTCCCTCTTTGCGCTTGTCCGCACCTCTTTGCCCTCTTCCGCACCTCTTTGCACTTGTCCGCCCCTCCTTCCCGTTGTCCCGTATTCTCCGCACTTCTCCGCCCTTCTTTGCCCTTGTCCGCGCCTCTTTGCCCTTGTCTGCCCCTCTTTGACCTTGTCTCGTGTTCTCTGCATTTCTACTCCCCTCTTTGCCCTTTTCCGCCCCTCTTTGCCCTTTTCCGCCCCTCTTTGCCCTTCTCCGCCCCTCTTTGCCGTTGTCCGCCACTCTTTGGCCTTGTCCAATATTCTCCGCAATTCTCCGCCCCTCTTTGCCCTTCTCCCGTATTCTCCGCCCTGCTCCGCACCTCTTTGCCCTTGTCTGCCCCTCTTTGCCTTTGTCCGCCCCTCTTTGCTCTTGTCCCGTATTCTCCGCACTACTCCGCACCTCTTTGCCCTTCTCTGACCCTCTTTGCCCTTGTCCGACACTTTTGCCCTTGTCCAAACCTCTTTCCACTTGTCCGCCCCTCTTTGCCCTAGTCCGCCCCTCTTTGCGCTTGTCCGCCCCTCTTTGCCCTTGTCCGCCCCTCTTTGCCCTTCTCCCTTATTCTACTCCCTTCTCCGCACCTCTTTGCCCTTGTCCGCCCCTCTTTGCCCTTGTCCCGTATTGTCCGCCCCTCTTTGCCCTTGTCCGCCCCTCTTTGCCCTTATCCGCCCCTCCTTGCACTTCTCCGCCCCTCTTTACCCTTGTCCTACACTCTTTGCCCTTGTCTGACCCTCTTTGCCCTTGTTCGCCCCTCTTTACACTTGTCCGCTCCTCTTTGTCCTTGTCCGACCCTCTTTGCACTTCTTCGCCCCTCTTTGCCCTTGTCCGACCCTCTTTGCCCTTGTCTGACCCTCTTTGCCCTTGTCTCTTATTCTCGGCAATTCTCCGTCACTCTTTGCCCTTGTCCGCCCATCTTTGCCCTTGTCCGCCCCTCTTTGCCCTTGTCCGTCCCTCTTTGCCCTTTTCCGCCCCTCTTTGCTCTTCTCCGCCTCTCTTTACCCTTGTCCGCCCCTCTTTGCCCTTGTCCCGTGTTCTCCGCACTTCTCCGCCCCTCTTTGCACTTGTCCGCCCCTCTTTGCCCTTGTCTTGTATTCTCCGCACGTCTCCGCTCCTCTTTCCCCTATTCCGCCCCTCTTAGCCCTTGTCCGCCCCTCTTTGCCCTTGTCCGCCCCTCTTTCCCCTTGTCCCGTATTCTCCGCAATACTCCGCACCATCTTTGATCTTGTCAGCCCCTCTTTGCGCTTGTCCGCACCTCTTTGCCCTTGTCCGCCCCTCTTTGCCCTTGTCCGCCCCTCTTTGCACTTGTGTGCCCCTCTTTGACATTTTGCGCCCCTCTTTCCCCTTGTGCGCCCCTCTCTCCCCTTCTCCGCCCCTGTTTGCCCTTGTCCGCCCCTCTTTGACCTTCTCCCTTATTCTACTCAATTCTCCGCACCTCTTTGCCCTTGTCCGGCCCTCTTTGCCCTTGTCCCGTATTGTCAGACCCTCTTAGCCCTTGTCCGCCCCTCTTTGCCCTTGTCCGCCAGTCTTTGTCCTTGTCCAACCCTCTTTGCCCTTGTCCCGTATTCTCTGCAATTCTCCGCCCCTCTTTGCCCTTGTCTGCCCCTCTTTGCCCTTGTCCGACCCCCTTTGCCCTTCTCCGAACCTCTTTGCTCTTGTCCCATATTTTCCGCACTTCTCCGCCCCTCTTTGCTCTTGTCCGCCCCTCTATGCCCTTGTCCCGTATTCTCTGGAATTGTCCGCCCCTCTTTGCCCTTGTCCGCCCCTCTTTGCCCTTGTCTGCCCCTCTTTGCCCTTGTCCGCCCCACTTTTCCCTTATCCGCCACTCTTTGCTCTTCTCCGCCCCTCTTTGCACTTGTCCGCCCCTCTTTGACCTTGTCCACACCTCTTTGCCCTTGTAACCTATTCTCCGCCCTTGTCCACCCCTCTTTTCCCTTGTCCCGTATTCTCCGACGTTGTCCGCCCCTTTTTGCCCTTGTCCCGTATTCTCCAATCTTTTCCGCACCGCTTTGCCCTTTCCCGTTTTCTCCGCAATTTTCCGCCCCTCTTTGCCCTTGTCCCGTATTCTCCGCACTTCTCCGCCCCTCTTTGCCCTTGTCCGCCCCTCTTTGCCCTTGTCCCGTATTCTCTGCAATTCTCCGCCCCTCTTTGCCCTTGTCCGCCCCTCTTTGCCCTTGTCCGCCCCTCTTTTCCCTTGTCCGCCCGTCTTTGCCCTTGTCCGCCCGTCTTTGCCCTTGTCCGCCCGTCTTTGCCCTTGTCCGCCCGTCTTTCCCCTTGTCCGCCCCTCTTTGCACTTGTCCGCCCCTCTTTGCACTTGTCCCATATTCTCCGCACTTCTCCGCCCCTCTTTGCCCTTGTCCGCCCCTGTTTGCCCTTGTCCGCCCCTCTTTGCCCTTGTCCGCCCGTCTTTGCCCTTGTCCGCCCGTCTTTGCCCTTGTCCGCCCGTCTTTCCCCTTGTCCGCCCCTCTTTGCACTTGTCCGCCCCTCTTTGCACTTGTCCCATATTCTCCGCACTTCTCCACCCCTCTTTGCCCTTGTCCCGTATTCACAGCACTTGTCTGCCCCTCTTTGCACTTCTCCACTCCTCTTTGTCCTTGTCCGCCCCTCTTTTCCCTTGTCCGCCCCTCTTTGCCCTACTCTGCCCCTCTTTGCCCCTGTCCGCCCCTCTTTGCCCTTGTCCCGTATTCTCCGCACTTCTCCGCCCCTCTTTTCTCTTGTCCCGTTTTCTCTGCACTGCTCCACCCCTCTTTGCCCTTGTCCACCCCTCTTTCACTTGTCTGCCCCTCATTGCACTTGTCCGCCCCTCTTTGCTCTTGTCCGCCCCTCTTTGCACTTGTCCGCCCCTCTTTGCCCTTGTCCCGTATTCTCTGCTATTCTCCGCCCCTCTTTGCACTTGTCCGCACCTCTTTGCCCTTGTCCGCACCTCTTTTCCCTTGTCCGCCACTCTTTACTCCTGTCCCATATTCTCTGCACTTCTCCAACCCTCTTTGCCCTTGTCCGCCCCTCTTTGCCGTTGTCCCGTACTCTGCGCACTTCTCTGCCCCTCTTTGCCCTTTTCCACTCCTCATTACCCTTCTCGGCCCCTCTTTGCCTTTGTCCAGTATTCTACGCACTTCTCCGCCCCTTCTTTGCCCTTGTCCGCCCCTGTTTGCCCTTGTCCACACCTCTTTGCCCTTGTCCACCCCCTTTGCCCCTATCCGCCCCTCTTTGCCCTTGTCCGCCCCTCTTTTTCCTTCTCCGCCCCTCTTTGCACTTGTCCGCCCCTCTTTGACCTTATCTTCCCCTCTTTGTGATTGTCCGCCCCTCTTTACCCTTATCCGCCCCTCTTTTCCCTTGTCCTGTATTTTCTGCACTTCTCCGCCTCTCTTTGCCCTTGTCCGACCCTCTTTGCCCTTGTCTGCCCCTCTTTGCCATTTTCCGCCCTTCTTTGACTTTGTCTGCCCCTCTTTGCCCTTGTACGCACCTCTTTGCCATTGTCCGCCCCTCTTTGCTATTGTCCGACCATCTTTGATCTTGTCCCGTATTCTCCACAATTGTCTGAAACTCTTTGCCCTTGTCCGCCCCTCTTAGCACTTCTCCACACCTCTTTGCCCTTGTCCGCCACTCTTAGCACTTCTCCACACCTCTTTGCCCTTGTCCGAACCACTTTGCCCTTGTCCGCCCCTCTTTGCACATTTCCGCACCTCTTTGCCTTTGTCCCGTATTCTCCGCATTTGTCCGCCCCTCTTTGCCCTTGTCGCTCCTCTTTGCCCTTTTCTCGTATTCTCCGCACTTGTCCGCTCCTCTTTGCCTTGTCCGCCCTTCCTTGCCTTTGTGCCATATTATCCGCACTTCTCCGCCCCTCTTTGCCATTGTACGCCCCTCTTTGCCCTTGTCCGACCCCCTTTGCCCTTCTCCGAACCTCTTTGCTCTTGTCCCATATTTTCCGCATTTCTCCGCCCCTCTTTGCTCTTGTCCGCCCCTCTATGCCCTTGTCCCGTATTCTCTGGAATTGTCCGCCCCTCTTTGCCCTTGTCTGCCCCTCTTTGCCCTTTTCCGCCCCACTTTTCCCTTATCCGCCACTCTTTGCTCTTCTCCGCCCATCTTTGCACTTGTCCGCCCCTCTTTGAACTTGTCCACACCTCTATGCCCTTGTAACCTATTCTCCGCCCTTGTCCACCCCTCTTTTCCCTTGTCCCATATTCTCCGACGTTGTCCGCCCCTTTTTGCCCTTGTCCCGTATTCTCCAATCTTTTCCGCACCGCTTTGCCCTTTCCCGTATTCTCCGCAATTATCCGCCCCTCTTTGCCCTTGTCCCGTATTCTCCGCACTTCTCCGACCCTCTTTGCCCTTGTCCGCCCCTCTTTGCCCTTGTCCGCCCCTCTTTGCCCTTATCCGCGCCTCCTTGCACTTCCCCGACCCTCTTTGCACTTCTCCGCCCCTCTTTACACTTTTCCGCCCCTCTTTGCCCTTGTCCCGTATTCTCTGCAATTATCCGCCCCCCTTTGCCCTTGTCCCGTATTCTCCGCACTTCTCCGCCCCTCTTTGCCCTTGTCCGCCCCTCTTTGCCCTTGTCTGCACCTCTTTGCCCTTATCCGCCCCTCCTTGCACTTCTCCGCCCCTCCTTGCACTTCTCCGCCCCCTTTACCCTTGTCCTACACTCTTTGCCCTTGTCTGACCCTCTTTGCCCTTGTCCGCCCCTCTTTACACTTGTCCGCTCCTCTTTGTCCTTGTCCAACCCTCTTTGCACTTCTTCGCCCCTCTTTGCCATTGTCCGCCCCTCTTTGCCCTTGTCCGCCCCTCTTTGCCATTGTCCACCTCTCTTTGCCCTTGTCCGCCCCTCCATGACATTTGTCCGACTCTCTTTTCCCTTGTCCGCCCCTCTTTGCCCTTGTCCCGTATTTTCCGCACCTCTCCTCCCCTCTTTGATTTGTCCACCCCTCTTTGCCCTGGTCCGCCCCTCTTTGCTTTTTCCGCACCTCTTTGCCCTTTTCCGCCCCTCTTTGCCCTTTTCTGCTTTTCTTTGCTCTTGTCCGCCCCTCTTTGCCCTTGTCTGACCATCTTTGCCCTTGTCCCGTATTCTCGGCAATTCTCAGTCACTATTTGCCCTTGTCCGCCCATCTTTGCCCTTGTCCGCCCCTCTTTGCCCTTGTCCGTCCCTCTTTGCCCTTTTCCGCCCCCTTTGCCCTTCTCCACCTCTCTTTGCTCTTGTCCGCACTCCTTTGCCCTTGTCCGACCCTCTTTGCCCTTGTCTGACCCTCTTTGCCCTTGTCCCATATTCTCCACCCTTGTCTGACATTCTTTGTCCATGTCCACCCCTCTTTGCCCTGGTCCGCCCCTCTTTGCTTTTTCCGCCCCTCTTTGCACTTTTCCGCCCCTCTTTGCTCTTGTCCGCCCCTCTTTGCCCTTCTCCGCCCCTCTTTGCCCTTGTCCCGTATTCTCCTCAATTCTACGCCCCTCTTTTCCCTTGTCCGCCCCTCTTTGCCCTTGTCTGACCCTCTTTGCCCTTGTCCCGTATTCTCGGCAATTCTCCGTCACTCTTTGCCCTTGTCCGCCCCTCTTTGCCCTTGTCCGTCCCTCTTTGCCCTTTTCCGCCCCCTTTGCCCTTCTCCACCTCTCTTTACTCTTGTCCGCACACCTTTGCCCTTGTCCGACCCTCTTTGCCCTTGTCTGACCCTCTTTGCCCTTGTCCCATATTCTCCGCCCTTGTCTGACATTCTTTGCCCTTGTCCGCCGCTCTTTGCACTTCTCCGCCTCTCTTTGCCCTTGTCCGCCCCTCTTTGCCCTTGTCCACCCCTCTTTGCACTTGTCTGCACCTCTTTGCATTTGTCCATTATTCTCCTCCCTTGTCCGCCCCTCTTTGCCCTTGTCTGACCCTCTTTACCCTTGTCCGCTCCTCTTTGCCCTTGTCCCGTATTCTCCGAACCCTTCTGCTCATCTTTGCACTTGTCCCGTATTGTCTGCATTTGTCCGCACCTCTTTGGCCTTGTCGGACCCTCTTTTCTCTTGTCCGATCCCTCTTTGCCCTTGTCCGCCCCTCTTCGTCTTTGTCCACCCCACTTTGCCCTTGTCCGCCCCTCTTTGACCTTGTCTGCCCCTCTTTGCCCTTGTCCGCCCTGTTTGCACTTGTCTGCCCCTCTTTAACCATGTCCCCCTGTCTTTGACCTTGTGCCGTATTTTCCGCACTTCTCCACCCCTCTTTGCCCTTGTCCGCCAATCTTTGCCCTTGTCCACCCCTCCTTGCCAGTGTCCTACCCGCTTTGCACTTGTCCGCCCCTCTTTGCCCTTGTTCACCCCTCTTTGCCCTTGTCCCTTCCTCTTTGCCCTTGTCCGCTCCTCTTTACCCTTCTCCGCCCCTCTTTGCCCTTGTCCCATATTCTCAGCAATTCTCCGCCCCTCTATGCCCTTGTCCACCCCTCTTTACACTTGTGCACCCCTCTTTGCAATTTTCCGCTCCTCTTTGCCCTTGTCCGCCCCTCTTTGCCCTTTTCCGATCCTCTTTGATCCTGTCCCATGTTCTCCGCCCTTCTCCGCCCCTCTTTGCTCTTGTCCACACACCTTTGCACATGTCAGACACTCTTTGCCCTTGTCCGCCCCTATTTGCCGTTGTCCGCCCCTCTTTGCCCTTGTCCACACCTCTTTGCCCTTGTCCACCCCCTTTGCCCCTATCCGCCCCTCTTTGCCCTTGTCCGCCCCTCTTTTTCCTTCTCCGCCCCTCTTTGCACTTGTCCGCCCCTCTTTGACCTTATCTTCCCCTCTTTGTGATTGTCCGCCCCTCTTTACCCTTATCCGCCCCTCTTTTCCCTTGTCCTGTATTTTCTGCACTTCTCCGCCTCTCTTTGCCCTTGTCCGACCCTCTTTGCCCTTGTCTGCCCCTCTTTGCCATTTTCCGCCCCTCTTTGACTTTGTCTGCCCCTCTTTGCCCTTGTACGCACCTCTTTGCCATTGTCCGCCCCTCTTTGCTATTGTCCGACCATCTTTGATCTTGTCCCGTATTCTCCACCCTTGTCTGAAACTCTTTGCCCTTGTCCGCCCCTCTTAGCACTTCTCCACACCTCTTTGCCCTAGTCCGAACCACTTTGCCCTTGTCCGCCCCTCTTTGCACATTTCCGCACCTCTTTGCCTTTGTCCCGTATTCTCCGCATTTGTCCGCCCCTCTTTGCCCTTGTCCGCTCCTCTTTGCCCTTTTCTCGTATTCTCCGCACTTGTCCGCTCCTCTTTGCCTTGTCCGCCCTTCCTTGCCTTTGTGCCATATTATCCGCACTTCTCCGCCCCTCTTTGCCATTGTACGCCCCTCTTTGCCCTTGTCCGACCCCCTTTGCCCTTCTCCGAACCTCTTTGCACTTGTCCCATATTTTCCGCATTTCTCCGCCCCTCTTTGCTCTTGTCCGCCCCTCTATGCCCTTGTCCCGTATTCTCTGGAATTGTCCGCCCCTCTTTGCCCTTGTCCGCCCCTCTTTGCCCTTGTCTGCCCCTCTTTGCCCTTGTCCGCCCCACTTTTCCCTTATCCGCCACTCTTTGCTCTTCTCCGCCCCTCTTTGCACTTGTCCGCCCCTCTTTGACCTTGTCCACACCTCTTTGCCCTTGTAACCTATTCTCCGCCCTTGTCCACCCCTCTTTTCCCTTGTCCCGTATTCTCCGACGTTGTCCGCCCCTTTTTGCCCTTGTCCCGTATTCTCCAATCTTTTCCGCACCGCTTTGCCCTTTCCCGTATTCTCCGCAATTATCCGCCCCTCTTTGCCCTTGTCCCGTATTCTCCGCACTTGTCCGCCCCTCTTTGCCCTTGTCCGCCCCTCTTTGCCCTTGTCCGCCCCTCTTTGCCCTTGTCCGCCCCTCTTTGCCCTTATCCGCGCCTCCTTGCACTTCTCCGCCCCTCTTTACACTTTTCCGCCCCTCTTTGCCCTTGTCCCGTATTCTCCGCACTTCTCCGCCCCTCTTTGCCCTTGTCCGCCCCTCTTTGCACTTGTCTGCACCTCTTTGCCCTTATCCGCCCCTCCTTGCACTTATCCGCCCCTCCTTGCACTTCTCCGCCCCTCTTTACCCTTGTCCTACACTCTTTGCCCTTGTCTGACCCTCTTTGCCCTTGTCCGCCCCTCTTTACACTTGTCCGCTCCTCTTTGTCCTTGTCCAACCCTCTTTGCACTTCTTCGCCCCTCTTTGCCATTGTCCGACCCTCTTTGCCCTTGTCCGCCCCTCTTTGCCATTGTCCACCTCTCTTTGCCCTTGTCCGCCCCTCCATGACATTTGTCCGACTCTCTTTTCCCTTGTCCGCCCCTCTTAGCCCTTGTCCCGTATTTTCCGCACTTCTCCTCCCCTCTTTGATTTGTCCACCCCTCTTTGCCCTGGTCCGCCCCTCTTTGCTTTTTCCGCCCCTCTTTGCCCTTTTCCGCCCTTCTTTGCTCTTGTCCGCCCCTCTTTGCCCTTCTCCGCCCCTCTTTGCCCTTGTCCCGTATTCTCCTCAATTCTACGCCCCTCTTTTCCCTTGTCGGCCCCTCTTTGCCCTTGTCTGACCATCTTTGCCCTTGTCCCGTATTCTCGGCAATTCTCCGTCACTATTTGCCCTTGTCCGCCCATCTTTGCCCTTGTCCGCCCCTCTTTGCCCTTGTCCGTCCCTCTTTGCCCTTTTCCGCCCCCTTTGCCCTTCTCCACCTCTCTTTGCTCTTGTCCGCACTCCTTTGCCCTTGTCCGACCCTCTTTGCCCTTGTCTGACCCTCTTTGCCCTTGTCCCATATTCTCCACCCTTGTCTGACATTCTTTGTCCATGTCCACCCCTCTTTGCCCTGGTCCGCCCCTCTTTGCTTTTTCCGCCCCTCTTTGCACTTTTCCGCCCCTCTTTGCTCTTGTCCGCCCCTCTTTGCCCTTCTCCGCCCCTCTTTGCCCTTGTCCCGTATTCTCCTCAATTCTACGCCCCTCTTTTCCCTTGTCCGCCCCTCTTTGCCCTTGTCTGACCCTCTTTGCCCTTGTCCCGTATTCTCGGCAATTCTCCGTCACTCTTTGCCCTTGTCCGCCCCTCTTTGCCCTTGTCCGTCCCTCTTTGCCCTTTTCCGCCCCCTTTGCCCTTCTCCACCTCTCTTTACTCTTGTCCGACCCTCTTTGCCCTTGTCCGACCCTCTTTGCCCTTGTCTGACCCTCTTTGCCCTTGTCCCATATTCTCCGCCCTTGTCTGACATTCTTTGCCCTTGTCCGCCGCTCTTTGCACTTCTCCGCCTCTCTTTGCCCTTGTCCGCCCCTCTTTGCCCTTGTCCGCCCCTCTTTGCACTTGTCTGCACCTCTTTGCATTTGTCCATTATTCTCCTCCCTTGTCCGCCCCTCTTTGCCCTTGTCTGACCCTCTTTACCCTTGTCCGCTCCTCTTTGCCCTTGTCCCGTATTCTCCGAACCCTTCTGCTCATCTTTGCACTTGTCCCGTATTGTCTGCATTTGTCCGCACCTCTTTGGCCTTGTCGGACCCTCTTTTCTCTTGTCCGATCCCTCTTTGCCCTTGTCCGCCCCTCTTCGCCTTTGTCCACCCCACTTTGCCCTTGTCCGCCCCTCTTTGACCTTGTCTGCCCCTCTTTGCCCTTGTCCGCCCTGTTTGCACTTGTCTGCCCCTCTTTAACCATGTCCCCCTGTCTTTGACCTTGTGCCGTATTTTCCGCACTTCTCCGCCCCTCTTTGCCCTTGTCCGCCAATCTTTGCCCTTGTCCGCCCCTCTTTGACCTTTTCCGCCCCTCTTTGCACTTGTCCCGTATTCTCCGCAATTCTCCGCCACAATTTGCCCTTGTCCCGTATTCTCCGCGCTTCTCCAAACCTCTTTCCCCTTCTCCGTCCAGCTTTGCCCTTCTCCGCCCCTCTTTGCCCTTGTCCCGTATTCTCCTCAATTCTACGCCCCTCTTTTCCCTTGACCGCCCCTCTTTGCCCTTGGCCCATTTTCGCTGCATTTCTCCGCCCCTCTTTCCCTTGTCCGACACTCTTTGCCCTTGTCCGCCACTCTTTGCCCTTGTCCGACCCTCTTTGCCCTTGTCCGAACCTCTTTGCCCTTGTCCCCTATTCTCCGCACTAGTCCGCCCCTCTTTGCCCTTGTCCGACCCTCTTTGCCCTTGTCTGACCCTCTTTGCCCTTGTCCCGTATTCTCGGCACTTCTCCGCCCGTCTTTGCCCTTATCCATCCGTTTTTTCCCCTTGTCCGACACCTTTCCCCTTGTGCGACCCTCTTTGCACTTGTCCGCCCGTCTTTTCCCTTTTCCGCCCCTCTTTGCCCTTGTGTGCCCCTCTTTGCCCTTCTCTGCACCTCTTTGCTCTTCTCTGCACTTCTTTGACCTTCTCAGCCGCTCCTTGCTCTTGTCCACCCCTCTTTGCCCTTGTCCGCCCCTCTTTCCCCTTCTCTGCCCCTCTCTTCCCTTCTCCGCATCTCTTTGCCCTTGTCCGCCCCTCTTTGCCATTGTGCGCCCCTCTTTGCCCTTGTCGCGTTTTCTCCACACTTCTCCGTCCCTCTTTGTTCTTGTCCCGTATTCTCCGCACTTCTCCGCCCCTCTTTGCCATTGTCCGTCCGACTTTGCCCTTGTCCGCCCCTCTTTGCCTTTTTCCCGTATTCTCCGCAATTCTCCGCCACTCTTTGCCCTTGTCCGCCCCTATTTGCCCTTGTCCTTCCCTCTTTGCACTTGTCTGCCCCTCTTTACACTTGTCGTGTATTCTCCGCCCTTGTACGCCCCTCTTTGCCCTTGTCCGCCCTTCTTTGCCCTTGTCCGCCCCTCTTTGACCTTTTCCGCCCCTCTTTGAACTTGTCCCGTATTCTCCGCAATTCTCCGCCACACTTTGCCCTTGTCCCGTTTTCTCCGCGCTTCTCCAAACCTCTTTCCCCTTCTCCGTCCAGCTTTGCCCTTCTCCGCCCCTCTTTGACCTTAACCGCCCCTCTTTGACCTTGTCCCGTATTCTCCGCCCCTCTTTGCCTTTGTCCGCCACTCTTTGACCTTTTCCGCAACTCTTGGCCCTTGTCCGCCCCTCTTTGCACTTCTCCCGTATTCTCCGCCCCTCTTTGCCCTTATCCCATATTTTCCGCACTTCTCCGCCACTCTTTCCCCTAGTCCGCCCCTTTCGCTTGTCCGTCCCTCTTTGCGCTTGTCCGCACCTCTTTGCCCTTGTCCGCCCCTCTTTGCCCTTGTCCCGTATTGTCCGCCCCTCTTTGCCCTTGTCCGCCCCTCTTTGCCCTTATCCGCCCCTCCTTGCACTTCTCTGCAACTCCTTGCACTTCTCCGCCCCTCTTTACCCTTGTCCTACACTCTTTGCCCTTGTCTGACCCTCTTTGCCCTTGTTCGCCCCTCTTTACACTTGTCCGCTCCTCTTTGTCCTTTTCCGACCCTCTTTGCCCTTCTTCGCCCCTCTTTGCCATTGTCCGACCCTCTTTGCCCTTGTCTGACCCTCTTTGCCCTTGTCCCTTATTCTCGGCAATTCTCCGTCACTCTTTGCCCTTGTCCGCCCCTCTTTGCCCTTGTCCGCCCCTCTTTGCCCTTGTCCGTCCCTCTTTGCCCTTTTCCGCCCCTCTTTGCTCTTCTCCGCCTCTCTTTACACTTGTCCGCCCCTCTTTGCCCTTGTCCTGTATTCTCCGCACGTCTCCGCCCCTCTTTCCCCTATTCCGCCCCTCTTAGCCCTTGTCCGCCCCTCTTTGCCCTTGTCCGCCCCTCTTTCCCCTTGTCCCGTATTCTCCGCAATACTCCGCACCATCTTTGATCTTGTCAGCCCCTCTTTGCGCTTGTCCGCACCTCTTTGCCCTTGTCCGCCCCTCTTTGCCCTTGTCCGCCCCTCTTTGCACTTGTGTGCCCCTCTTTGACATTTTGCGCCCCTCTTTCCCCTTGTGCCCCCCTCTCTCCCCTTCTCCGCCCCTGTTTGCCCTTGTCCGCCCCTCTTTGACCTTCTCCCTTATTCTACTCAATTCTCCGCACCTCTTTGCCCTTGTCCGGCCCTCTTTGCCCTTGTCCCGTATTGTCAGACCCTCTTAGCCCTTGTCCGCCCCTCTTTGCCCTTGTCCGCCAGTCTTTGTCCTTGTCCAACCCTCTTTGCCCTTGTCCCGTATTCTCTGCAATTCTCCGCCCCTCTTTGCCCTTGTCTGCCCCTCTTTGCCCTTGTCCGCCCGTCTTTGCCCTTGTCCGCCCGTCTTTGCCCTTGTCCGCCCCTCTTTGCACTTGTCCGCCCCTCTTTGCACTTGTCCCATATTCTCCGCACTTCTCCACCCCTCTTTGCCCTTGTCCCGTATTCACAGCACTTGTCTGCCCCTCTTTGCACTTCTCCACTCCTCTTTGTCCTTGTCCGCCCCTCTTTTCCCTTGTCCGCCCCTCTTTGCCCTACTCTGCCCCTCTTTGCCCCTGTCCGCCCCTCTTTGCCCTTGTCCCGTATTCTCCGCACTTCTCTGTCCCTCTTTTCTCTTGTCCCGTTTTCTCCGCACTGCTCCACCCCTCTTTGCCCTTGTCCGCCCCTCTTTCACTTGTCTGCCCCTCATTGCACTTGTCCGCCCCTCTTTGCTCTTGTCCGCCCCTCTTTGCACTTGTCCGCCCCTCTTTGCCCTTGTCCCGTATTCTCTGCTATTCTCCGCCCCTCTTTGCACTTGTCCGCACCTCTTTGCCCTTGTCCGCACCTCTTTTCCCTTGTCCGCCACTCTTTACTCCTGTCCCATATTCTCTGCACTTCTCCAACCCTCTTTGCCCTTGTCCGGCCCTCTTTGCCGTTGTCCCGTACTCTGCGCACTTCTCTGCCCCTCTTTGCCCTTTTCCACTCCTCATTACCCTTCTCCGCCCCTCTTTGCCTTTGTCCAGTATTCTACGCACTTCTCCGCCCCTTCTTTGCCCTTGTCCGCCCCTCTTTGCCCTTGTCCACACCTCTTTGCCCTTGTCCACCCCCTTTGCCCCTATCCGCCCCTCTTTGCCCTTGTCCGCCCCTCTTTTTCCTTCTCCGCCCCTCTTTGCACTTGTCCGCCCCTCTTTGACCTTATCTTCCCCTCTTTGTGATTGTCCGCCCCTCTTTGCCCTTGTCCCGTATTCTCCTCAATTCTACGCCCCTCTTTTCCCTTGTCCGCCCCTCTTTGCCCTTGTCTGACCCTCTTTGCCCTTGTCCCGTATTCTCGGCAATTCTCCGTCACTCTTTGCCCTTGTCCGCCCCTCTTTGCCCTTGTCCGTCCCTCTTTGCCCTTTTCCGCCCCCTTTGCCCTTCTCCACCTCTCTTTACTCTTGTCCGCACACCTTTGCCCTTGTCCGACCCTCTTTGCCCTTGTCTGACCCTCTTTGCCCTTGTCCCATATTCTCCGCCCTTGTCTGACATTCTTTGCCCTTGTCCGCCGCTCTTTGCACTTCTCCGCCTCTCTTTGCCCTTGTCCGCCCCTCTTTGCCCTTGTCCACCCCTCTTTGCACTTGTCTGCACCTCTTTGCATTTGTCCATTATTCTCCTCCCTTGTCCACCCCTCTTTGCCCTTGTCTGACCCTCTTTACCCTTGTCCGCTCCTCTTTGCCCTTGTCCCGTATTCTCCGAACCCTTCTGCTCATCTTTGCACTTGTCCCGTATTGTCTGCATTTGTCCGCACCTCTTTGGCCTTGTCGGACCCTCTTTTCTCTTGTCCGATCCCTCTTTGCCCTTGTCCGCCCCTCTTTGTCTTTGTCCACCCCACTTTGCCCTTGTCCGCCCCTCTTTGACCTTGTCTGCCCCTCTTTGCCCTTGTCCGCCCTGTTTGCACTTGTCTGCCCCTCTTTAACCATGTCCCCCTGTCTTTGACCTTGTGCCGTATTTTCCGCACTTCTCCGCCCCTCTTTGCCCTTGTCCGCCAATCTTTGCCCTTGTCCACCCCTCCTTGCCAGTGTCCTACCCGCTTTGCACTTGTCCGCCCCTCTTTACCCTTCTCCGCCCCTCTTTGCCCTTGTCCCATATTCTCAGCAATTCTCCGCCCCTCTATGCCCTTGTCCACCCCTCTTTACACTTGTGCACACCTCTTTGCAATTTTCCGCTCCTCTTTGCCCTTGTCCGCCCCTCTTTGCCCTTTTCCGATCCTCTTTGATCCTGTCCCATGTTCTCCGCCCTTCTCCGCCCCTCTTTGCTCTTGTCCACACACCTTTGCACATGTCAGACACTCTTTGCCCTTGTCCGCCCCTATTTGCCGTTGTCCGCTCCTCTTTGCCCTGGTCCGCCTCTGTTTGCCCTTGTCCGACCCTCTTGGCCCTTGTCTACCCCTTTTTGCCCTTATCCGCCCCTCTTTGCCCTTCTCAGCCCCGCTTTGCCCTTTTCTGACCCTCTTTGACCTTGTCCGCCCCTCTTTGACCTTGTCCCTTATTTTCCGCACTTCTCCGCCCCTCTTTGAACTTATCCGCCCCTCTTTGCCCTTGTCCGCCCCTCTTTGCCATTGTCCGACCCTCTTTGCCCTTGTCCGCCCCTCTTTGCCATTGTCCACCTCTCTTTGCCCTTGTCCGCCCCTCCATGATATTTGTCCGACACTCTTTGCCCTTGTCCGCCCCTCTTTGCCCTTGTCCCGTATTTTCCGCACTTCTCCTCCCCTCTTTGATTTGTCCACCCCTCTTTGCCCTGGTCCACCCCTCTTTGCTTTTTCCGCCCCTCTTTGCCCTTTTTCGCCCCTCTTTGCTCTGGACCGCCCCTCTTTTCCCTTGACCGCCCCTCTTTGCCCTTGTCCCATATTCTCTGCATTTCTCCGCCCCTCTTTGCCCTTGTCCGACACTCTTTGCCCTTGTCCGCCCCTCTTTGCCCTTGTCCACCCCTCTTTGACCTTGTCTGACCATCTTTGCGCTTCTCTGACCATCTTTGCCCGTTGTCCGACGCTCTTTGCCCTTGTCTGACCCTCTTTACCCTTGTCCGCTCCTCTTTGCCCTTGTCCCGTATTCTCCGAACCCTTCTGCTCATCTTTGCACTTGTCCCGTATTGTCTGCATTTGTCCGCACCTCTTTGGCCTTGTCGGACCCTCTTTTCTCTTGTCCGATCCCTCTTTGCCCTTGTCCGCCCCTCTTCGCCTTTGTCCACCCCACTTTGCCCTTGTCCGCCCCTCTTTGACCTTGTCTGCCCCTCTTTGCCCTTGTCCGCCCTGTTTGCACTTGTCTGCCCCTCTTTAACCATGTCCCCCTGTCTTTGACCTTGTGCCGTATTTTCCGCACTTCTCCACCCCTCTTTGCCCTTGTCCGCCAATCTTTGCCCTTGTCCACCCCTCCTTGCCAGTGTCCTACCCGCTTTGCACTTGTCCGCCCCTCTTTACCCTTGTTCACCCCTCTTTGCCCTTGTCCGTTCCTCTTTGCCCTTCTCCGCCCCTCTTTGCCCTTGTCCCATATTCTCAGCAATTCTCCGCCCCTCTATGCCCTTGTCCACCCCTCTTTACACTTGTGCACACCTCTTTGCAATTTTCCGCTCCTCTTTGCCCTTGTCCGCCCCTCTTTGCCCTTTTCCGATCCTCTTTGATCCTGTCCCGTGTTCTCCGCCCTTCTCCGCCCCTCTTTGCTCTTGTCCGCACACCTTTGCACATGTCGGACACTCTTTGCCCTTGTCCGCCCCTATTTGCCCTTGTCCGCTCCTCTTTGTCCTGGTCCGCCTCTGTTTGCCCTTGTCCGACCCTCTTGGCCCTTGTCCACCCCTTTTTGCCCTTTTCCGCCCCTCTTTGAACTTATCCGCCCCTCTTTGCCCTTGTCCGCCCCTATTTGCCCTTGTCCTTCCCTCTTTACACTTGTCTGCCCCTCTTTACACTTGTCGTGTATTCTCCGCCCTTGTACGCCCCTCTTTGCCCTTGTCCGCCCTTCTTTGCCCTTGTCCGCCCCTCTTTGACCTTTTCCGCCCCTCTTTGAACTTGTCCCGTATTCTCCGCAATTCTCCGCCACACTTTGCCCTTGTCCCGTTTTCTCCACGCTTCTCCAAACCTCTTTCCCCTTCTCCGTCCAGCTTTGCCCTTCTCCGCCCCTCTTTGACCTTAACCGCCCCTCTTTGACCTTGTCCCGTATTCTCCGCCCCTCTTTGCCTTTGTCCGCCACTCTTTGACCTTTTCCGCAACTCTTGGCCCTTGTCCGCCCCTCTTTGCACTTCTCCCGTATTCTCCGCAATTCTCCGCCCCTCTTTGCCCTTATCCCATATTTTCCGCACTTCTCCGCCACTCTTTCCCCTAGTCCGCCCCTTTCGCTTGTCCGTCCCTCTTTGCGCTTGTCCGCACCTCTTTGCCCTCTTCCGCACCTCTTTGCACTTGTCCGCCCCTCCTTCCCGTTGTCCCGTATTCTCCGCACTTCTCCGCCCTTCTTTGCCCTTGTCCGCGCCTCTTTGCCCTTGTCTGCCCCTCTTTGACCTTGTCTCGTGTTCTCTGCATTTCTACTCCCAACTTTGCCCTTTTCTGCCCCTCTTTGCCCTTTTCTGCCCCTCTTTGCCCTTCTCCGCCCCTCTTTGCCCTTCTCCGCCCCTCTTTGCCATTGTCCGCCACTCTTTGGCCTTGTCCAATATTCTCCGCAATTCTCCGCCCCTCTTTGCCCTTCTCCCGTATTCTCCGCCCTGCTCCGCACCTCTTTGCCCTTGTTTGCCCCTCTTTGCCTTTGTCCGCCCCTCTTTGCTCTTGTCCCTTATTCTCCGCACTACTCCGCACCTCTTTGCCCTTCTCTGACCCTCTTTGCCCTTGTCCGACACTTTTGCCCTTGTCCAAACCTCTTTCCACTTGTCCGCCCCTCTTTGCCCTAGTCCGCCCCTCTTTGCCCTAGTCCGCCCGTCTTTGCGCTTGTCCGCCCCTCTTTGCCCTTGTCCGCCCCTCTTTGCCCTTCTCCCTTATTCTACTCCCTTCTCCGCACCTCTTTGCCCTTGTCCGCCCCTCTTTGCCCTTGTCCCGTATTGTCCGCCCCTCTTTGCCCTTGTCCGCCCCTCTTTGCCCTTATCCGCCCCTCCTTGCACTTCTCTGCAACTCCTTGCAATTCTCCGCCCCTCTTTACCCTTGTCCTACACTCTTTGCCCTTGTCTGACCCTCTTTGCCCTTGTCCGCCCCTCTTTACACTTGTCCGCTCCTCTTTGTACTTGTCCGACCCTCTTTGTCCTTGTCCGACCCTCTTTGCACTTCTTCGCCCCTCTTTGCCATTGTCCGACCCTCTTTGCCCTTGTCCGCCCCTCTTTGCCATTGTCCACCTCTCTTTGCCCTTGTCCGCCCCTCCATGACATTTGTCCGACTCTCTTTGCCCTTGTCCGCCCCTCTTTGCTCTTGTCCCGTATTTTCCGCACTTCTCCTCCCCTCTTTGATTTGTCCACCCCTCTTTGCCCTGGTCCACCCCTCTTTTCTTTTTCCGCCCCTCTTTGCCCTTTTCCGCCCCTCTTTGCTCTTGTCCGCCCCTCTTTTCCCTTGTCCGCCCCTCTTTGCCCTTGTCCCGTATTCTCGGCAATTCTCCGTCACTCTTTGCCCTTGTCCGCCCATCTTTGCCCTTGTCCGCCCCTCTTTGCCCTTGTCCGTCCCTCTTTGCCCTTTTCCGCCCCTCTTTGCTCTTCTCCACCCCTCTTTGCTCTTGTCCGCACACCTTTGCCCTTGTCTGACCCTCTTTGCCCTTGTCTTACCCTCTTTGCCCTTGTCCCATATTCTCCGCCTTTGTCTGACATTCTTTGCCCTTGTCCGCCGCTCTTTGCACTTCTCCGCCTCTCTTTACCCTTGTCCGCCCCTCTTTGCCCTTGTCCCGTGTTCTCCGCACTTCTCCGCCCCTCTTTGCACTTGTCCGCCCCTCTTTGCCCTTGTCCTGTATTCTCCGCACGTCTCCGCTCCTCTTTCCCCTATTCCGCCCCTCTTAGCCCTTGTCCGCCCCTCTTTGCCCTTGTCCGCCCCTCTTTCCCCTTGTCCCGTATTCTCCGCAATACTCCGCACCATCTTTGATCTTGTCAGCCCCTCTTTGCGCTTGTCCGCACCTCTTTGCCCTTGTCCGCCCCTCGTTGCCCTTGTCCGCCCCTCTTTGCACTTGTGTGCCCCTCTTTGACATTTTGCGCCCCTCTTTCCCCTTGTGCGCCCCTCTCTCCCCTTCTCCGCCCCTGTTTGCCCTTGTCCGCCCCTCTTTGACCTTCTCCCTTATTCTACTCAATTCTCCGCACCTCTTTGCCCTTGTCCGGCCCTCTTTGCCCTTGTCCCGTATTGTCAGACCCTCTTAGCCCTTGTCCGCCCCTCTTTGCCCTTGTCCGCCAGTCTTTGTCCTTGTCCAACCCTCTTTGCCCTTGTCCCGTATTCTCTGCAATTCTCCGCCCCTCTTTGCCCTTGTCTGCCCCTCTTTGCCCTTGTCCGCCCGTCTTTGCCCTTGTCCGCCCCTCTTTGCACTTGTCCGCCCCTCTTTGCACTTGTCCCATATTCTCCGCACTTCTCCACCCCTCTTTGCCCTTGTCCCGTATTCACAGCACTTGTCTGCCCCTCTTTGCACTTCTCCACTCCTCTTTGTCCTTGTCCGCCCCTCTTTTCCCTTGTCCGCCCCTCTTTGCCCTACTCTGCCCCTCTTTGCCCCTGTCCGCCCCTCTTTGCCCTTGTCCCGTATTCTCCGCACTTCTCTGTCCCTCTTTTCTCTTGTCCCGTTTTCTCCGCACTGCTCCACCCCTCTTTGCCCTTGTCCGCCCCTCTTTCACTTGTCTGCCCCTCATTGCACTTGTCCGCCCCTCTTTGCTCTTGTCCGCCCCTCTTTGCACTTGTCCGCCCCTCTTTGCCCTTGTCCCGTATTCTCTGCTATTCTCCGCCCCTCTTTGCACTTGTCCGCACCTCTTTGCCCTTGTCCGCACCTCTTTTCCCTTGTCCGCCACTCTTTACTCCTGTCCCATATTCTCTGCACTTCTCCAACCCTCTTTGCCCTTGTCCGCCCCTCTTTGCCGTTGTCCCGTACTCTGCGCACTTCTCTGCCCCTCTTTGCCCTTTTCCACTCCTCATTACCCTTCTCCGCCCCTCTTTCCCTTTGTCCAGTATTCTACGCACTTCTCCGCCCCTTCTTTGCCCTTGTCCGCCCCTCTTTGCCCTTGTCCACACCTCTTTGCCCTTGTCCACCCCCTTTGCCCCTATACGCCCCTCTTTGCCCTTGTCCGCCCCTCTTTTTCCTTCTCCGCCCCTCTTTGCACTTGTCCGCCCCTCTTTGACCTTATCTTCCCCTCTTTGTGATTGTCCGCCCCTCTTTGCCCTTGTCCCGTATTCTCCTCAATTCTACGCCCCTCTTTTCCCTTGTCCGCCCCTCTTTGCCCTTGTCTGACCCTCTTTGCCCTTGTCCCGTATTCTCGGCAATTCTCCGTCACTCTTTGCCCTTGTCCGCCCCTCTTTGCCCTTGTCCGTCCCTCTTTGCCCTTTTCCGCCCCCTTTGCCCTTCTCCACCTCTCTTTACTCTTGTCCGCACACCTTTGCCCTTGTCCGACCCTCTTTGCCCTTGTCTGACCCTCTTTGCCCTTGTCCCATATTCTCCGCCCTTGTCTGACATTCTTTGCCCTTGTCCGCCGCTCTTTGCACTTCTCCGCCTCTCTTTGCCCTTGTCCGCCCCTCTTTGCCCTTGTCCACCCCTCTTTGCACTTGTCTGACCATCTTTGCATTTGTCCATTATTCTCCTCCCTTGTCCGCCCCTCTTTGCCCTTGTCTGACCCTCTTTACCCTTGTCCGCTCCTCTTTGCCCTTGTCCCGTATTCTCCGAACCCTTCTGCTCATCTTTGCACTTGTCCCGTATTGTCTGCATTTGTCCGCACCTCTTTGGCCTTGTCGGACCCTCTTTTCTCTTGTCCGATCCCTCTTTGCCCTTGTCCGCCCCTCTTCGTCTTTGTCCACCCCACTTTGCCCTTGTCCGCCCCTCTTTGACCTTGTCTGCCCCTCTTTGCCCTTGTCCGCCCTGTTTGCACTTGTCTGCCCCTCTTTAACCATGTCCCCCTGTCTTTGACCTTGTGCCGTATTTTCCGCACTTCTCCGCCCCTCTTTGCCCTTGTCCGCCAATCTTTGCCCTTGTCCACCCCTCCTTGCCAGTGTCCTACCCGCTTTGCACTTGTCCGCCCCTCTTTACCCTTCTCCGCCCCTCTTTGCCCTTGTCCCATATTCTCAGCAATTCTCCGCCCCTCTATGCCCTTGTCCACCCCTCTTTACACTTGTGCACCCCTCTTTGCAATTTTCCGCTCCTCTTTGCCCTTGTCCGCCCCTCTTTGCCCTTTTCCGATCCTCTTTGATCCTGTCCCATGTTCTCCGCCCTTCTCCGCCCCTCTTTGCTCTTGTCCACACACCTTTGCACATGTCAGACACTCTTTGCCCTTGTCCGCCCCTATTTGCCGTTGTCCGCTCCTCTTTGCCCTGGTCCGCCTCTGTTTGCCCTTGTCCGACCCTCTTGGCCCTTGTCTACCCCTTTTTGCCCTTATCCGCCCCTCTTTGCCCTTCTCAGCCCCGCTTTGCCCTTTTCTGACCCTCTTTGACCTTGTCCGCCCCTCTTTGACCTTGTCCCTTATTTTCCGCACTTCTCCGCCCCTCTTTGAACTTATCCGCCCCTCTTTGCCCTTGTCCGCCCCTCTTTGCCATTGTCCGACCCTCTTTGCCCTTGTCCGCCCCTCTTTGCCATTGTCCACCTCTCTTTGCCCTTGTCCGCCCCTCCATGATATTTGTCCGACACTCTTTGCCCTTGTCCGCCCCTCTTTGCCCTTGTCCCGTATTTTCCGCACTTCTCCTCCCCTCTTTGATTTGTCCACCCCTCTTTGCCCTGGTCCACCCCTCTTTGCTTTTTCCGCCCCTCTTTGCCCTTTTTCGCCCCTCTTTGCTCTGGACCGCCCCTCTTTTCCCTTGACCGCCCCTCTTTGCCCTTGTCCCATATTCTCTGCATTTCTCCGCCCCTCTTTGCCCTTGTCCGACACTCTTTGCCCTTGTCCGCCCCTCTTTGCCCTTGTCCACCCCTCTTTGACCTTGTCTGACCATCTTTGCGCTTCTCTGACCATCTTTGCCCGTTGTCCGACGCTCTTTGCCCTTGTCTGACCCTCTTTACCCTTGTCCGCTCCTCTTTGCCCTTGTCCCGTATTCTCCGAACCCTTCTGCTCATCTTTGCACTTGTCCCGTATTGTCTGCATTTGTCCGCACCTCTTTGGCCTTGTCGGACCCTCTTTTCTCTTGTCCGATCCCTCTTTGCCCTTGTCCGCCCCTCTTCGCCTTTGTCCACCCCACTTTGCCCTTGTCCGCCCCTCTTTGACCTTGTCTGCCCCTCTTTGCCCTTGTCCGCCCTGTTTGCACTTGTCTGCCCCTCTTTAACCATGTCCCCCTGTCTTTGACCTTGTGCCGTATTTTCCGCACTTCTCCACCCCTCTTTGCCCTTGTCCGCCAATCTTTGCCCTTGTCCACCCCTCCTTGCCAGTGTCCTACCCGCTTTGCACTTGTCCGCCCCTCTTTACCCTTGTTCACCCCTCTTTGCCCTTGTCCGTTCCTCTTTGCCCTTCTCCGCCCCTCTTTGCCCTTGTCCCATATTCTCAGCAATTCTCCGCCCCTCTATGCCCTTGTCCACCCCTCTTTACACTTGTGCACCCCTCTTTGCAATTTTCCGCTCCTCTTTGCCCTTGTCCGCCCCTCTTTGCCCTTTTCCGATCCTCTTTGATCCTGTCCCGTGTTCTCCGCCCTTCTCCGCCCCTCTTTGCTCTTGTCCGCACACCTTTGCACATGTCGGACACTCTTTGCCCTTGTCCGCCCCTATTTGCCCTTGTCCGCTCCTCTTTGCCCTGGTCCGCCTCTGTTTGCCCTTGTCCGACCCTCTTGGCCCTTGTCCACCCCTTTTTGCCCTTTTCCGCCCATCTTTGAACTTATCCGCCCCTCTTTGCCCTTGTCCGCCCCTATTTGCCCTTGTCCTTCCCTCTTTACACTTGTCTGCCCCTCTTTACACTTGTCGTGTATTCTCCGCCCTTGTACGCCCCTCTTTGCCCTTGTCCGCCCTTCTTTGCCCTTGTCCGCCCCTCTTTGACCTTTTCCGCCCCTCTTTGAACTTGTCCCGTATTCTCCGCAATTCTCCGCCACACTTTGCCCTTGTCCCGTTTTCTCCACGCTTCTCCAAACCTCTTTCCCCTTCTCCGTCCAGCTTTGCCCTTCTCCGCCCCTCTTTGACCTTAACCGCCCCTCTTTGACCTTGTCCCGTATTCTCCGCCCCTCTTTGCCTTTGTCCGCCACTCTTTGACCTTTTCCGCAACTCTTGGCCCTTGTCCGCCCCTCTTTGCACTTCTCCCGTATTCTCCGCAATTCTCCGCCCCTCTTTGCCCTTATCCCATATTTTCCGCACTTCTCCGCCACTCTTTCCCCTAGTCCGCCCCTTTCGCTTGTCCGTCCCTCTTTGCGCTTGTCCGCACCTCTTTGCCCTCTTCCGCACCTCTTTGCACTTGTCCGCCCCTCCTTCCCGTTGTCCCGTATTCTCCGCACTTCTCCGCCCTTCTTTGCCCTTGTCCGCGCCTCTTTGCCCTTGTCTGCCCCTCTTTGACCTTGTCTCGTGTTCTCTGCATTTCTACTCCCAACTTTGCCCTTTTCCGCCCCTCTTTGCCCTTCTCCGCCCCTCTTTGCCCTTCTCCGCCCCTCTTTGCCCTTCTCCGCCCCTCTTTGCCATTGTCCGCCACTCTTTGGCCTTGTCCAATATTCTCCGCAATTCTCCGCCCCTCTTTGCCCTTCTCCCGTATTCTCCGCCCTGCTCCGCACCTCTTTGCCCTTGTTTGCCCCTCTTTGCCTTTGTCCGCCCCTCTTTGCTCTTGTCCCGTATTCTCCGCACTACTCCGCACCTCTTTGCCCTTCTCTGACCCTCTTTGCCCTTGTCCGACACTTTTGCCCTTGTCCAAACCTCTTTCCACTTGTCCGCCCCTCTTTGCCCTAGTCCGCCCCTCTTTGCCCTAGTCCGCCCGTCTTTGCGCTTGTCCGCCCCTCTTTGCCCTTGTCCGCCCCTCTTTGCCCTTCTCCCTTATTCTACTCCCTTCTCCGCACCTCTTTGCCCTTGTCCGCCCCTCTTTGCCCTTGTCCCGTATTGTCCGCCCCTCTTTGCCCTTGTCCGCCCCTCTTTGCCCTTATCCGCCCCTCCTTGCACTTCTCTGCAACTCCTTGCACTTCTCCGCCCCTCTTTACCCTTGTCCTACACTCTTTGCCCTTGTCTGACCCTCTTTGCCCTTGTCCGCCCCTCTTTACACTTGTCCGCTCCTCTTTGTACTTGTCCGACCCTCTTTGTCCTTGTCCGACCCTCTTTGCACTTCTTCGCCCCTCTTTGCCATTGTCCGACCCTCTTTGCCCTTGTCCGCCCCTCTTTGCCATTGTCCACCTCTCTTTGCCCTTGTCCGCCCCTCCATGACATTTGTCCGACTCTCTTTGCCCTTGTCCGCCCCTCTTTGCTCTTGTCCCGTATTTTCCGCACTTCTCCTCCCCTCTTTGATTTGTCCACCCCTCTTTGCCCTGGTCCACCCCTCTTTTCTTTTTCCGCCCCTCTTTGCCCTTTTCCGCCCCTCTTTGCTCTTGTCCGCCCCTCTTTTCCCTTGTCCGCCCCTCTTTGCCCTTGTCCCGTATTCTCGGCAATTCTCCGTCACTCTTTGCCCTTGTCCGCCCATCTTTGCCCTTGTCCGCCCCTCTTTGCCCTTGTCCGTCCCTCTTTGCCCTTTTCCGCCCCTCTTTGCTCTTCTCCACCCCTCTTTGCTCTTGTCCGCACACCTTTGCCCTTGTCTGACCCTCTTTGCCCTTGTCTTACCCTCTTTGCCCTTGTCCCATATTCTCCGCCTTTGTCTGACATTCTTTGCCCTTGTCCGCCGCTCTTTGCACTTCTCCGCCTCTCTTTACCCTTGTCCGCCCCTCTTTGCCCTTGTCCCGTGTTCTCCGCACTTCTCCGCCCCTCTTTGCACTTGTCCGCCCCTCTTTGCCCTTGTCCTGTATTCTCCGCACGTCTCCGCTCCTCTTTCCCCTATTCCGCCCCTCTTAGCCCTTGTCCGCCCCTCTTTGCCCTTGTCCGCCCCTCTTTCCCCTTGTCCCGTATTCTCCGCAATACTCCGCACCATCTTTGATCTTGTCAGCCCCTCTTTGCGCTTGTCCGCACCTCTTTGCCCTTGTCCGCCCCTCGTTGCCCTTGTCCGCCCCTCTTTGCACTTGTGTGCCCCTCTTTGACATTTTGCGCCCCTCTTTCCCCTTGTGCGCCCCTCTCTCCCCTTCTCCGCCCCTGTTTGCCCTTGTCCGCCCCTCTTTGACCTTCTCCCTTATTCTACTCAATTCTCCGCACCTCTTTGCCCTTGTCCGGCCCTCTTTGCCCTTGTCCCGTATTGTCAGACCCTCTTAGCCCTTGTCCGCCCCTCTTTGCCCTTGTCCGCCAGTCTTTGTCCTTGTCCAACCCTCTTTGCCCTTGTCCCGTATTCTCTGCAATTCTCCGCCCCTCTTTGCCCTTGTCTGCCCCTCTTTGCCCTTGTCCGCCCGTCTTTGCCCTTGTCCGCCCGTCTTTGCCCTTGTCCGCCCCTCTTTGCACTTGTCCGCCCCTCTTTGCACTTGTCCCATATTCTCCGCACTTCTCCACCCCTCTTTGCCCTTGTCCCGTATTCACAGCACTTGTCTGCCCCTCTTTGCACTTCTCCACTCCTCTTTGTCCTTGTCCGCCCCTCTTTTCCCTTGTCCCGTATTCTCCGCACTTCTCCGCCCCTCTTTACTCTTGTCCCGTTTTCTCTGCACTGCTCCACCCCTCTTTGCCCTTGTCCGCCCCTCTTTGCCCTTGTCCCGTATTCTCCGCACTTCTCCGCCCCTCTTTTCTCTTGTCCCGTTTTCTCTGCACTGCTCCACCCCTCTTTGCCCTTGTCCGCCCCTCTTTCACTTGTCTGCCCCTCATTGCACTTGTCCGCCCCTCTTTGCTCTTGTCCGCCCCTCTTTGCACTTGTCCGCCCCTCTTTGCCCTTGTCCCGTATTCTCCGCTATTCTCCGCCCCTCTTTGCACTTGTCCGCCCCTCTTTGCCCTTGTCCCGTATTCTCCGCTATTCTCCGCCCCTCTTTGCACTTGTCCGCACCTCTTTGCCCTTGTCCGCACCTCTTTTCCCTTGTCCGCCACTCTTTACTCCTGTCCCATATTCTCTGCACTTCTCCAACCCTCTTTGCCCTTGTCCGCCCCTCTTTGCCGTTGTCCCGTACTCTGCGCACTTCTCTGCCCCTCTTTGCCCTTTTCCACTCCTCATTACCCTTCTCGGCCCCTCTTTGCCTTTGTCCAGTATTCTACGCACTTCTCCGCCCCTTCTTTGCCCTTGTCCGCCCCTCTTTGCCCTTGTCCACACCTCTTTGCCCTTGTCCACCCCCTTTGCCCCTATACGCCCCTCTTTGCCCTTGTCCGCCCCTCTTTTTCCTTCTCCGCCCCTCTTTGCACTTGTCCGCACCTCTTTGACCTTATCTTCCCCTCTTTGTGATTGTCCGCCCCTCTTTACCCTTATCCGCCCCTCTTTTCCCTTGTCCTGTATTTTCTGCACTTCTCCGCCTCTCTTTGCCCTTGTCCGACCCTCTTTGCCCTTGTACGCACCTCTTTGCCATTGTCCGCCCCTCTTTGCTATTGTCCGACCATCTTTGATCTTGTCCCGTATTCTCCACCCTTGTCTGACACTCTTTGCCCTTGTCCGCCCCTCTTAGCACTTCTCCGCACCTCTTTGCCCTTGTCCGAACCTCTTTGCCCTTGTCCGCCCCTCTTTGCACATTTCCGCACCTCTTTGCCTTTGTCCCGTATTCTCCGCATTTGTCTGCCCCTCTTTGCCCTTGTCCGCTCCTCTTTGCCCTTTTCTCGTATTCTCCGCACTTGTCCGCTCCTCTTTGCCTTGTCCGCCCTTCCTTGCCTTTGTGCCATATTATCCGCACTTCTCCGCCCCTCTTTGCCATTGTACGCCCCTCTTTGCCCTTGTCCGACCCCCTTTGCCCTTCTCCGAACCTCTTTGCTCTTGTCCCATATTTTCCGCACTTCTCCGCCCCTCTTTGCTCTTGTCCGCCCCTCTATGCCCTTGTCCCGTATTCTCTGGAATTGTCCGCCCCTCTTTGCCCTTGTCCGCCCCTCTTTGCCCTTGTCCGCCCCACTTTTCCCTTATCCGCCACTCTTTGCTCTTCTCCGCCCCTCTTTGCACTTGTCCGCCCCTCTTTGACCTTGTCCACACCTCTTTGCCCTTGTAACCTATTCTCCGCCCTTGTCCACCCCTCTTTTCCCTTGTCCCGTATTCTCCGACGTTGTCCGTCCCTTTTTGCCCTTGTCCCGTATTCTCCAATCTTTTCCGCACCGCTTTGCCCTTTCCCGTATTCTCCGCAATTATCCGCCCCTCTTTGCCCTTGTCCCGTATTCTCCGCACTTCTCCGACCCTCTTTGCCCTTGTCCGCCCCTCTTTGCCCTTGTCCGCCCCTCTTTGCCCTTGTCCGCCAGTCTTTGTCCTTGTCCAACCCTCTTTGCCCTTGTCCCGTATTCTCTGCAATTCTCCGCCCCTCTTTGCCCTTGTCCGCCCCTCTTTGCCCTTGTCCGCCCCTCTTTGCCCTTGTCCGCCCCTCTTTGCCCTTGTCCACCCGTCTTTGCCCTTGTCCGCCCGTCTTTGCCCTTGTCCGCCCCTCTTTGCACTTGTCCGCCCCTCTTTGCACTTGTCGCATATTCTCCGCACTTCTCCGCCCCTCTTTGCCCTTGTCCCGTATTCACAGCACTTGTCTGCCCCTCTTTGCACTTCTCCACTCCTCTTTGTCCTTGTCCGCCCCTCTTTTCCCTTGTCCGCCCCTCTTTGCCCTACTCTGCCCCTCTTTGCCCCTGTCCGCCCCTCTTTGCCCTTGTCCCGTATTCTCCGCACTTCTCCGCCCCTCTTTTCTCTTGTCCCGTTTTCTCCGCACTGCTCCACCCCTCTTTGCCCTTGTCCACCCCTCTTTCACTTGTCTGCCCCTCATTGCACTTGTCCGCCCCTCTTTGCTCTTGTCCGCCCCTCTTTGTGCTTGTCCGCCCCTCTTTGCCCTTGTCCCGTATTCTCCGCTATTCTCCGCCCCTCTTTGCACTTGTCCGCACCTCTTTGCCCTTGTCCGCCACTCTTTACTCCTGTCCCATATTCTCTGCACTTCTCCAACCCTCTTTGCCCTTGTCCGCCCCTCTTTGCCGTTGTCCCGTACTCTGCGCACTTCTCTGCCCCTCTTTGCCCTTTTCCACTCCTCATTACCCTTCTCGGCCCCTCTTTGCCTTTTTCCAGTATTCTTCGCACTTCTCCGCCCCTTCTTTGCCCTTGTCCGCCCCTGTTTGCCCTTGTCCACACCTCTTTGCCCTTGTCCACCCCCTTTGCCCCTATCCGCCCCTCTTTGCCCTTGTCCGCCCCTCTTTTTCCTTCTCCGCCCCTCTTTGCACTTGTCCGCACCTCTTTGACCTTATCTTCCCCTCTTTGTGATTGTCCGCCCCTCTTTACCCTTATCCGCCCCTCTTTTCCCTTGTCCTGTATTTTCTGCACTTCTCCGCCTCTCTTTGCCCTTGTCCGCCCCTCTTTGCCCTTGTACGCACCTCTTTGCCATTGTCCGCCCCTCTTTGCTATTGTCCGACCATCTTTGATCTTGTCCCGTATTCTCCACCCTTGTCTGAAACTCTTTGCCCTTGTCCGCCCCTCTTAGCACTTCTCCACACCTCTTTGCCCTTGTCCGAACCACTTTGCCCTTGTCCGCCCCTCTTTGCACATTTCCGCACCTCTTTGCCTTTGTCCCGTATTCTCCGCATTTGTCCGCCCCTCTTTGCCCTTGTCCGCTCCTCTTTGCCCTTTTCTCGTATTCTCCGCACTTGTCCGCTCCTCTTTGCCTTGTCCGCCCTTCCTTGCCTTTGTGCCATATTATCCGCACTTCTCCGCCCCTCTTTGCCATTGTACGCCCCTCTTTGCCCTTGTCCGACCTTCTTTGCCCTTCTCCGAACCTCTTTGCTCTTGTCCCATATTTTCCGCATTTCTCCGCCCCTCTTTGCTCTTGTCCGCCCCTCTATGCCCTTGTCCCGTATTCTCTGGAATTGTCCGCCCCTCTTTGCCCTTGTCCGCCCCTCTTTGCCCTTGTCTGCCCCTCTTTGCCCTTGTCCGCCCCACTTTTCCCTTATCCGCCACTCTTTGCTCTTCTCCGCCCCTCTTTGCACTTGTCCGCCCCTCTTTGACCTTGTCCACACCTCTTTGCCCTTGTAACCTATTCTCCGCCCTTGTCCACCCCTCTTTTCCCTTGTCCCGTATTCTCCGACGTTGTCCGCCCCTTTTTGCCCTTGTCCCGTATTCTCCAATCTTTTCCGCACCGCTTTGCCCTTTCCCGTATTCTCCGCAATTATCCGCCCCTCTTTGCCCTTGTCCCGTATTCTCCGCACTTGTCCGCCTCTCTTTGCCCTTGTCCGCCCCTCTTTGCCCTTGTCCGCCCCTCTTTGCCCTTGTCCGCCCCTCTTTGCCCTTATCCGCGCCTCCTTGCACTTCCCCGACCCTCTTTGCACTTCTCCGCCCCTCTTTACACTTTTCCGCCCCTCTTTGCCCTTGTCCCGTATTCTCCGCACTTCTCCGCCCCTCTTTGCCCTTGTCCGCGCCTCTTTGCCCTTATCCGCCCCTCCTTGCACTTCTCCGCCCCTCCTTGCACTTCTCCGCCCCTCTTTACCCTTGTCCTACACTCTTTGCCCTTGTCTGACCCTCTTTGCCCTTGTCCGCCCCTCTTTACACTTGTCCGCTCCTCTTTGTCCTTGTCCAACCCTCTTTGCACTTCTTTGCCCCTCTTTGCCATTGTCCGACCCTCTTTGCCCTTGTCCGCCCCTCTTTGCCATTGTCCACCTCTCTTTGCCCTTGTCCGCCCCTCCATGACATTTGTCCGACTCTCTTTTCCCTTGTCCGCCCCTCTTTGCCCTTGTCCCGTATTTTCCGCACTTCTCCTCCCCTCTTTGATTTGTCCACCCCTCTTTGCCCTGGTCCGCCCCTCTTTGCTTTTTCCGCCCCTCTTTGCCCTTGTCCGTCCCTCTTTGCCCTTTTCCGCCCCCTTTGCCCTTCTCCACCTCTCTTTGCTCTTGTCCGCACTCCTTTGCCCTTGTCCGACCCTCTTTGCCCTTGTCTGACCCTCTTTGCCCTTGTCCCATATTCTCCACCCTTGTCTGACATTCTTTGTCCATGTCCACCCCTCTTTGCCCTGGTCCGCCCCTCTTTGCTTTTTCCGCCCCTCTTTGCACTTTTCCGCCCCTCTTTGCTCTTGTCCGCCCCTCTTTGCCCTTCTCCGCCCCTCTTTGCCCTTGTCCCGTATTCTCCTCAATTCTACGCCCCTCTTTTCCCTTGTCCGCCCCTCTTTGCCCTTGTCTGACCCTCTTTGCCCTTGTCCCGTATTCTCGGCAATTCTCCGTCACTCTTTGCCCTTGTCCGCCCCTCTTTGCCCTTGTCCGTCCCTCTTTGCCCTTTTCCGCCCCCTTTGCCCTTCTCCACCTCTCTTTACTCTTGTCCGCACACCTTTGCCCTTGTCCGACCCTCTTTGCCCTTGTCTGACCCTCTTTGCCCTTGTCCCATATTCTCCGCCCTTGTCTGACATTCTTTGCCCTTGTCCGCCGCTCTTTGCACTTCTCCGCCTCTCTTTGCCCTTGTCCGCCCCTCTTTGCCCTTGTCCACCCCTCTTTGCACTTGTCTGCACCTCTTTGCATTTGTCCATTATTCTCCTCCCTTGTCCGCCCCTCTTTGCCCTTGTCTGACCCTCTTTACCCTTGTCCGCTCCTCTTTGCCCTTGTCCCGTATTCTCCGAACCCTTCTGCTCATCTTTGCACTTGTCCCGTATTGTCTGCATTTGTCCGCACCTCTTTGGCCTTGTCGGACCCTCTTTTCTCTTGTCCGATCCCTCTTTGCCCTTGTCCGCCCCTCTTCGTCTTTGTCCACCCCACTTTGCCCTTGTCCGCCCCTCTTTGACCTTGTCTGCCCCTCTTTGCCCTTGTCCGCCCTGTTTGCACTTGTCTGCCCCTCTTTAACCATGTCCCCCTGTCTTTGACCTTGTGCCGTATTTTCCGCACTTCTCCGCCCCTCTTTGCCCTTGTCCGCCAATCTTTGCCCTTGTCCACCCCTCCTTGCCAGTGTCCTACCCGCTTTGCACTTGTCCGCCCCTCTTTGCCCTTGTTCACCCCTCTTTGCCCTTGTCCCTTCCTCTTTGCCCTTGTCCGCTCCTCTTTACCCTTCTCCGCCCCTCTTTGCCCTTGTCCCATATTCTCAGCAATTCTCCGCCCCTCTATGCCCTTGTCCACCCCTCTTTACACTTGTGCACCCCTCTTTGCAATTTTCCGCTCCTCTTTGCCCTTGTCCGCCCCTCTTTGCCCTTTTCCGATCCTCTTTGATCCTGTCCCATGTTCTCCGCCCTTCTCCGCCCCTCTTTGCTCTTGTCCACACACCTTTGCACATGTCAGACACTCTTTGCCCTTGTCCGCCCCTATTTGCCGTTGTCCGCCCCTCTTTGCCCTTGTCCACACCTCTTTGCCCTTGTCCACCCCCTTTGCCCCTATCCGCCCCTCTTTGCCCTTGTCCGCCCCTCTTTTTCCTTCTCCGCCCCTCTTTGCACTTGTCCGCCCCTCTTTGACCTTATCTTCCCCTCTTTGTGATTGTCCGCCCCTCTTTACCCTTATCCGCCCCTCTTTTCCCTTGTCCTGTATTTTCTGCACTTCTCCGCCTCTCTTTGCCCTTGTCCGACCCTCTTTGCCCTTGTCTGCCCCTCTTTGCCATTTTCCGCCCCTCTTTGACTTTGTCTGCCCCTCTTTGCCCTTGTACGCACCTCTTTGCCATTGTCCGCCCCTCTTTGCTGTTGTCCGACCATCTTTGATCTTGTCCCGTATTCTCCACCCTTGTCTGAAACTCTTTGCCCTTGTCCGCCCCTCTTAGCACTTCTCCACACCTCTTTGCCCTAGTCCGAACCACTTTGCCCTTGTCCGCCCCTCTTTGCACATTTCCGCACCTCTTTGCCTTTGTCCCGTATTCTCCGCATTTGTCCGCCCCTCTTTGCCCTTGTCCGCTCCTCTTTGCCCTTTTCTCGTATTCTCCGCACTTGTCCGCTCCTCTTTGCCTTGTCCGCCCTTCCTTGCCTTTGTGCCATATTATCCGCACTTCTCCGCCCCTCTTTGCCATTGTACGCCCCTCTTTGCCCTTGTCCGACCCCCTTTGCCCTTCTCCGAACCTCTTTGCTCTTGTCCCATATTTTCCGCATTTCTCCGCCCCTCTTTGCTCTTGTCCGCCCCTCTATGCCCTTGTCAGGTATTCTCTGGAATTGTCCGCCCCTCTTTGCCCTTGTCCGCCCCTCTTTGCCCTTGTCTGCCCCTCTTTGCCCTTGTCCGCCCCACTTTTCCCTTATCCGCCACTCTTTGCTCTTCTCCGCCCCTCTTTGCACTTGTCTGCCCCTCTTTGACCTTGTCCACACCTCTTTGCCCTTGTAACCTATTCTCCGCCCTTGTCCACCCCTCTTTTCCCTTGTCCCGTATTCTCCGACGTTGTCCGCCCCTTTTTGCCCTTGTCCCGTATTCTCCAATCTTTTCCGCACCGCTTTGCCCTTTCCCGTATTCTCCGCAATTATCCGCCCCTCTTTGTCCTTGTCCCGTATTCTCCGAACTTGTCCGCCCCTCTTTGCCCTTGTCCGCCCCTCTTTGCCCTTGTCCGCCCCTCTTTGCCCTTATCCGCGCCTCCTTGCACTTCCCCGACCCTCTTTGCACTTCTCCGCCCCTCTTTACACTTTTCCGCCCCTCTTTGCCCTTGTCCCGTATTCTCCGCACTTCTCCGCCCCTCTTTGCCCTTGTCCGCCCCTCTTTGCCCTTGTCCGCACCTCTTTGCCCTTATCCGCCCCTCCTTGCACTTCTCCGCCCCTCCTTGCACTTCTCCGCCCCTCTTTACCCTTGTCCTACACTCTTTGCCCTTGTCTGACCCTCTTTGCCCTTGTCCGCCCCTCTTTACACTTGTCCGCTCCTCTTTGTCCTTGTCCAACCCTCTTTGCACTTCTTCACCCCTCTTTGCCATTGTCCGACCCTCTTTGCCCTTGTCCGCCCCTCTTTGCCATTGTCCACCTCTCTTTGCCCTTGTCCGCCCCTCCATGACATTTGTCCGACTCTCTTTTCCCTTGTCCGCCCCTCTTTGCCCTTGTCCCGTATTTTCCGCACTTCTCCTCCCCTCTTTGATTTGTCCACCCCTCTTTGCCCTGGTCCGCCCCTCTTTGCTTTTTCCGCCCCTCTTTGCCCTTTTCCGCCCTTCTTTGCTCTTGTCCGCCCCTCTTTGCCCTTCTCCGCCCCTCTTTGCCCTTGTCCCGTATTCTCCTCAATTCTACGCCCCTCTTTTCCCTTGTCGGCCCCTCTTTGCCCTTGTCTGACCATCTTTGCCCTTGTCCCGTATTCTCGGCAATTCTCCGTCACTATTTGCCCTTGTCCGCCCATCTTTGCCCTTGTCCGCCCCTCTTTGCCCTTGTCCGTCCCTCTTTGCCCTTTTCCGCCCCCTTTGCCCTTCTCCACCTCTCTTTGCTCTTGTCCGCACTCCTTTGCCCTTGTCCGACCCTCTTTGCCCTTGTCTGACCCTCTTTGCCCTTGTCCCATATTCTCCACCCTTGTCTGACATTCTTTGTCCATGTCCACCCCTCTTTGCCCTGGTCCGCCCCTCTTTGCTTTTTCCGCCCCTCTTTGCACTTTTCCGCCCCTCTTTGCTCTTGTCCGCCCCTCTTTGCCCTTCTCCGCACCTCTTTGCCCTTGTCCCGTATTCTCCTCAATTCTACGCCCCTCTTTTCCCTTGTCCGCCCCTCTTTGCCCTTGTCTGACCCTCTTTGCCCTTGTCCCGTATTCTCGGCACTTCTCCGCCCGTCTTTGCCCTTATCCATCTGTTTTTTCCCCTTGTCCGACACCTTTCCCCTTGTGCGACCCTCTTTGCACTTGTCCGCCCGTCTTTTCCCTTTTCCGCCCCTCTTTGCCCTTGTGTGCCCCTCTTTGCCCTTCTCTGCACCTCTTTGCCCTTGTCCCATATTCTCCGCCCTTGTCTGACATTCTTTGCCCTTGTCCGCCGCTCTTTGCACTTCTCCGCCTCTCTTTGCCCTTGTCCGCCCCTCTTTGCCCTTGTCCACCCCTCTTTGCACTTGTCTGCACCTCTTTGCATTTGTCCATTATTCTCCTCCCTTGTCCGCCCCTCTTTGCCCTTGTCTGACCCTCTTTACCCTTGTCCGCTCCTCTTTGCCCTTGTCCCGTATTCTCCGAACCCTTCTGCTCATCTTTGCACTTGTCCCGTATTGTCTGCATTTGTCCGCACCTCTTTGGCCTTGTCGGACCCTCTTTTCTCTTGTCCGATCCCTCTTTGCCCTTGTCCGCCCCTCTTCGCCTTTGTCCACCCCACTTTGCCCTTGTCCGCCCCTCTTTGACCTTGTCTGCCCCTCTTTGCCCTTGTCCGCCCTGTTTGCACTTGTCTGCCCCTCTTTAACCATGTCCCCCTGTCTTTGACCTTGTGCCGTATTTTCCGCACTTCTCCGCCCCTCTTTGCCCTTGTCCGCCAATCTTTGCCCTTGTCCGCCCCTCTTTGACCTTTTCCGCCCCTCTTTGCACTTGTCCCGTATTCTCCGCAATTCTCCGCCACACTTTGCCCTTGTCCCGTATTCTCCGCGCTTCTCCAAACCTCTTTCCCCTTCTCCGTCCAGCTTTGCCCTTCTCCGCCCCTCTTTGCCCTTGTCCCGTATTCTCCTCAATTCTACGCCCCTCTTTTCCCTTGACCGCCCCTCTTTGCCCTTGGCCCATATTCGCTGCATTTCTCCGCCCCTCTTTGCCCTTGTCCGACACTCTTTGCCCTTGTCCGCCACTCTTTGCCCTTGTCCGACCCTCTTTGCCCTTGTCCGACCCTCTTTGCCCTTGTCCCCTATTCTCCGCACTAGTCCGCCCCTCTTTGCCCTTGTCCGACCCTCTTTGCCATTGTCCGCCCCTCTTTGACCTTGTCCCGTATTCTCCGCACTTCTTTGCCCCTCTTTGCCCTTGTCCCGTATTCTCGGCACTTCTCCGCCCGTCTTTGCCCTTATCCATCCGTTTTTTCCCCTTGTCCGACACCTTTCCCCTTGTGCGACCCTCTTTGCACTTGTCCGCCCGTCTTTTCCCTTTTCCGCCCCTCTTTGCCCTTGTGTGCCCCTCTTTGCCCTTCTCTGCACCTCTTTGCTCTTCTCTGCACTTCTTTGACCTTCTCAGCCGCTCCTTGCTCTTGTCCACCCCTCTTTGCCCTTGTCCGCCCCTCTTTCCCCTTCTCTGCCCCTCTCTTCCCTTCTCCGCATCTCTTTGCCCTTGTCCGCCCCTCTTTGCCATTGTGCGCCCCTCTTTGCCCTTGTCGCGTTTTCTCCACACTTCTCCGTCCCTCTTTGTTCTTGTCCCGTATTCTCCGCACTTCTCCGCCCCTCTTTGCCATTGTCCGTCCGACTTTGCCCTTGTCCGCCCCTCTTTGCCTTTTTCCCGTATTCTCCGCAATTCTCCGCCACTCTTTGCCCTTGTCCGCCCCTATTTGCCCTTGTCCTTCCCTCTTTGCACTTGTCTGCCCCTCTTTACACTTGTCGTGTATTCTCCGCCCTTGTACGCCCCTCTTTGCCCTTGTCCGCCCTTCTTTGCCCTTGTCCGCCCCTCTTTGACCTTTTCCGCCCCTCTTTGAACTTGTCCCGTATTCTCCGCAATTCTCCGCCACACTTTGCCCTTGTCCCGTTTTCTCCGCGCTTCTCCAAACCTCTTTCCCCTTCTCCGTCCAGCTTTGCCCTTCTCCGCCCCTCTTTGACCTTAACCGCCCCTCTTTGACCTTGTCCCGTATTCTCCACCCCTCTTTGCCTTTGTCCGCCACTCTTTGACCTTTTCCGCAACTCTTGGCCCTTGTCCGCCCCTCTTTGCACTTCTCCCGTATTCTCCGCAATTCTCCGCCCCTCTTTGCCCTTATCCCATATTTTCCGCACTTCTCCGCCACTCTTTCCCCTAGTCCGCCCCTTTCGCTTGTCCGTCCCTCTTTGCGCTTGTCCGCACCTCTTTGCCCTCTTCCGCACCTCTTTGCACTTGTCCGCCCCTCCTTCCCGTTGTCCCGTATTCTCCGCACTTCTCCGCCCTTCTTTGCCCTTGTCCGCGCCTCTTTGCCCTTTTCCGCCCCTCTTTGCCCTTCTCCACCCCTCTTTGCCATTGTCCGCCACTCTTTGGCCTTGTCCAATATTCTCCGCAATTCTCCGCCCCTCTTTGCCCTTCTCCCGTATTCTCCGCCCTGCTCCGCACCTCTTTGCCCTTGTCTGCCCCTCTTTGCCTTTGTCCGCCCCTCTTTGCTCTTGTCCCGTATTCTCCGCACTACTCCGCACCTCTTTGCCCTTCTCTGACCCTCTTTGCCCTTGTCCGACACTTTTGCCCTTGTCCAAACCTCTTTCCACTTGTCCGCCCCTCTTTGCCCTAGTCCGCCCCTCTTTGCGCTTGTCCGCCCCTCTTTGCCCTTGTCCGCCCCTCTTTGCCCTTCTCCCTTATTCTACTCCCTTCTCCGCACCTCTTTGCCCTTGTCCGCCCCTCTTTGCCCTTGTCCCGTATTGTCCGCCCCTCTTTGCCCTTGTCCGCCCCTCTTTGCCCTTATCCGCCCCTCCTTGCACTTCTCCGCCCCTCTTTACCCTTGTCCTACACTCTTTGCCCTTGTCTGACCCTCTTTGCCCTTGTTCGCCCCTCTTTACACTTGTCCGCTCCTCTTTGTCCTTGTCCGACCCTCTTTGCACTTCTTCGCCCCTCTTTGCCATTGTCCGACCCTCTTTGCCCTTATCTGACCCTCTTTGCCCTTGTCCCTTATTCTCGGCAATTCTCCGTCACTCTTTGCACTTGTCCGCCCATCTTTGCCCATGTCCGCCCCTCTTTGCCCTTGTCCGTCCCTCTTTGCCCTTTTCCGCCCCTCTTTGCTCTTCTCCGCCTCTCTTTACCCTTGTCCGCCCCTCTTTGCCCTTGTCCCGTGTTCTCCGCACTTCTCCGCCCCTCTTTGCACTTGTCCGCCCCTCTTTGCCCTTGTCCTGTATTCTCCGCACGTCTCCGCTCCTCTTTCCCCTATTCCGCCCCTCTTAGCCCTTGTCCGCCCCTCTTTGCCCTTGTCCGCCCCTCTTTCCCCTTGTCCCGTATTCTCCGCAATACTCCGCACCATCTTTGATCTTGTCAGCCCCTCTTTGCGCTTGTCCGCACCTCTTTGCCCTTGTCCGCCCCTCTTTGCCCTTGTCCGCCCCTCTTTGCACTTGTGTGCCCCTCTTTGACATTTTGCGCCCCTCTTTCCCCTTGTGCGCCCCTCTCTCCCCTTCTCCGCCCCTGTTTGCCCTTGTCCGCCCCTCTTTGACCTTCTCCCTTATTCTACTCAATTCTCCACACCTCTTTGCCCTTGTCCGGCCCTCTTTGCCCTTGTCCCGTATTGTCAGACCCTCTTAGCCCTTGTCCGCCCCTCTTTGCCCTTGTCCGCCAGTCTTTGTCCTTGTCCAACCCTCTTTGCCCTTGTCCCGTATTCTCTGCAATTCTCCGCCCCTCTTTGCCCTTGTCTGCCCCTCTTTGCCCTTGTCCGACCCCCTTTGCCCTTCTCCGAACCTCTTTGCTCTTGTCCCATATTTTCCGCACTTCTCCGCCCCTCTTTGCTCTTGTCCGCCCCTCTATGCCCTTGTCCCGTATTCTCTGGAATTGTCCGCCCCTCTTTGCCCTTGTCCGCCCCTCTTTGCCCTTGTCTGCCCCTCTTTGCCCTTGTCCGCCCCACTTTTCCCTTATCCGCCACTCTTTGCTCTTCTCCGCCCCTCTTTGCACTTGTCCGCCCCTCTTTGACCTTGTCCACACCTCTTTGCCCTTGTAACCTATTCTCCGCCCTTGTCCACCCCTCTTTTCCCTTGTCCCGTATTCTCCGACGTTGTCCGCACCTTTTTGCCCTTGTCCCGTATTCTCCAATCTTTTCCGCACCGCTTTGCCCTTTCCCGTTTTCTCCGCAATTATCCGCCCCTCTTTGCCCTTGTCCCGTATTCTCCGCACTTCTCCGCCCCTCTTTGCCCTTGTCCGCCCCTCTTTGCCCTTGTCCCGTATTCTCTGCAATTCTCCGCCCCTCTTTGCCCTTGTCCGCCCCTCTTTGCCCTTGTCCGCCCCTCTTTGCCCTTGTCCGCCCGTCTTTGCCCTTGTCCGCCCGTCTTTGCCCTTGTCCGCCCGTCTTTGCCCTTGTCCGCCCCTCTTTGCACTTGTCCGCCCCTCTTTGCACTTGTCCCATATTCTCCGCACTTCTCCGCCCCTCTTTGCCCTTGTCCCGTATTCACAGCACTTGTCTGCCCCTCTTTGCACTTCTCCACTCCTCTTTGTCCTTGTCCGCCCCTCTTTTCCCTTGTCCGCCCCTCTTTGCCCGACTCTGCCCCTCTTTGCCCCTGTCCGCCCCTCTTTGCCCTTGTCCCGTATTCTCCGCACTTCTCCGCCCCTCTTTTCTCTTGTCCCGTTTTCTCCGCACTGCTCCACCCCTCTTTGCCCTTGTCCACCCCTCTTTCACTTGTCTGCCCCTCATTGCACTTGTCCGCCCCTCTTTGCTCTTGTCCGCCCCTCTTTGCACTTGTCCGCCCCTCTTTGCCCTTGTCCCGTATTCTCTGCTATTCTCCGCCCCTCTTTGCACTTGTCCGCACCTCTTTGCCCTTGTCCGCACCTCTTTTCCCTTGTCCGCCACTCTTTACTCCTGTCCCATATTCTCTGCACTTCTCCAACCCTCTTTGCCCTTGTCCGCCCCTCTTTGCCGTTGTCCCGTACTCTGCGCACTTCTCTGCCCCTCTTTGCCCTTTTCCACTCCTCATTACCCTTCTCGGCCCCTCTTTGCCTTTGTCCAGTATTCTACGCACTTCTCCGCCCCTTCTTTGCCCTTGTCCGCCCCTCTTTGCCCTTGTCCACACCTCTTTGCCCTTGTCCACCCCCTTTGCCCCTATCCGCCCCTCTTTGCCCTTGTCCGCCCCTCTTTTTCCTTCTCCGCCCCTCTTTGCACTTGTCCGCCCCTCTTTGACCTTATCTTCCCCTCTTTGTGATTGTCCGCCCCTCTTTACCCTTATCCGCCCCTCTTTTCCCTTGTCCTGTATTTTCTGCACTTCTCCGCCTCTCTTTGCCCTTGTCCGACCCTCTTTGCCCTTGTCTGCCCCTCTTTGCTATTTTCCGCCCCTCTTTGACTTTGTCTGCCCCTCTTTGCCCTTGTACGCACCTCTTTGCCATTGTCCGCCCCTCTTTGCTATTGTCCGACCATCTTTGATCTTGTCCCGTATTCTCCACAATTGTCTGAAACTCTTTGCCCTTGTCCGCCCCTCTTAGCACTTCTCCACACCTCTTTGCCCTTGTCCGCCCCTCTTAGCACTTCTCCACACCTCTTTGCCCTTGTCCGAACCACTTTGCCCTTGTCCGCCCCTCTTTGCACATTTCCGCACCTCTTTGCCTTTGTCCCGTATTCTCCGCATTTGTCCGCCCCTCTTTGCCCTTGTCGCTCCTCTTTGCCCTTTTCTCATATTCTCCGCACTTGTCCGCTCCTCTTTGCCTTGTCCGCCCTTCCTTGCCTTTGTGCCATATTATCCGCACTTCTCCGCCCCTCTTTGCCATTGTACGCCCCTCTTTGCCCTTGTCCGACCCCCTTTGCCCTTCTCCGAACCTCTTTGCTCTTGTCCCATATTTTCCGCATTTCTCCGCCCCTCTTTGCTCTTGTCCGCCCCTCTATGCCCTTGTCCCGTATTCTCTGGAATTGTCCGCCCCTCTTTGCCCTTGTCTGCCCCTCTTTGCCCTTTTCCGCCCCACTTTTCCCTTATCCGCCACTCTTTGCTCTTCTCCGCCCATCTTTGCACTTGTCCGCCCCTCTTTGAACTTGTCCACACCTCTATGCCCTTGTAACCTATTCTCCGCCCTTGTCCACCCCTCTTTTCCCTTGTCCCATATTCTCCGACGTTGTCCGCCCCTTTTTGCCCTTGTCCCGTATTCTCCAATCTTTTCCGCACCGCTTTGCCCTTTCCCGTATTCTCCGCAATTATCCGCCCCTCTTTGCCCTTGTCCCGTATTCTCCGCACTTCTCCGACCCTCTTTGCCCTTGTCCGCCCCTCTTTGCCCTTGTCCGCCCCTCTTTGCCCTTATCCGCGCCTCCTTGCACTTCCCCGACCCTCTTTGCACTTCTCCGACCCTCTTTGCACTTCTCCGCCCCTCTTTACACTTTTCCGCCCCTCTTTGCCCTTGTCCCGTATTCTCTGCAATTATCCGCCCCCCTTTGCCCTTGTCCCGTATTCTCCGCACTTCTCCGCCCCTCTTTGCCCTTGTCCGCCCCTCTTTGCACTTGTCCGCACCTCTTTGCCCTTATCCGCCCCTCCTTGCACTTCTCCGCCCCTCCTTGCACTTCTCCGCCCCTCTTTACCCTTGTCCTACACTCTTTGCCCTTGTCTGACCCTCTTTGCCCTTGTCCGCCCCTCTTTACACTTGTCCGCTCCTCTTTGTCCTTGTCCAACCCTCTTTGCACTTCTTCGCCCCTCTTTGCCATTGTCCGACCCTCTTTGCCCTTGTCCGCCCCTCTTTGCCATTGTCCACCTCTCTTTGCCCTTGTCCGCCCCTCCATGACATTTGTCCGACTCTCTTTTCCCTTGTCCGCCCCTCTTTGCCCTTGTCCCGTATTTTCCGCTCTTCTCCTCCCCTCTTTGATTTGTCCACCCCTCTTTGCCCTGGTCCGCCCCTCTTTGCTTTTTCCGCACCTCTTTGCCCTTTTCCGCCCCTCTTTGCCCTTTTCCGCTTTTCTTTGCTCTTGTCCGCCCCTCTTTGCCCTTGTCTGACCATCTTTGCCCTTGTCCCGTATTCTCGGCAATTCTCCGTCACTATTTGCCCTTGTCCGCCCATCTTTGCCCTTGTCCGCCCCTCTTTGCCCTTGTCCGTCCCTCTTTGCCCTTTTCCGCCCCCTTTGCCCTTCTCCACCTCTCTTTGCTCTTGTCCGCACTCCTTTGCCCTTGTCCGACCCTCTTTGCCCTTGTCTGACCCTCTTTGCCCTTGTCCCATATTCTCCACCCTTGTCTGACATTCTTTGTCCATGTCCACCCCTCTTTGCCCTGGTCCGCCCCTCTTTGCTTTTTCCGCCCCTCTTTGCACTTTTCCGCCCCTCTTTGCTCTTGTCCGCCCCTCTTTGCCCTTCTCCGCCCCTCTTTGCCCTTGTCCCGTATTCTCCTCAATTCTACGCCCCTCTTTTCCCTTGTCCGCCCCTCTTTGCCCTTGTCTGACCCTCTTTGCCCTTGTCCCGTATTCTCGGCAATTCTCCGTCACTCTTTGCCCTTGTCCGCCCCTCTTTGCCCTTGTCCGTCCCTCTTTGCCCTTTTCCGCCCCCTTTGCCCTTCTCCACCTCTCTTTACTCTTGTCCGACCCTCTTTGCCCTTGTCCGACCCTCTTTGCCCTTGTCTGACCCTCTTTGCCCTTGTCCCATATTCTCCGCCCTTGTCTGACATTCTTTGCCCTTGTCCGCCGCTCTTTGCACTTCTCCGCCTCTCTTTGCCCTTGTCCGCCCCTCTTTGCCCTTGTCCGCCCCTCTTTGCACTTGTCTGCACCTCTTTGCATTTGTCCATTATTCTCCTCCCTTGTCCGCCCCTCTTTGCCCTTGTCTGACCCTCTTTACCCTTGTCCGCTCCTCTTTGCCCTTGTCCCGTATTCTCCGAACCCTTCTGCTCATCTTTGCACTTGTCCCGTATTGTCTGCATTTGTCCGCACCTCTTTGGCCTTGTCGGACCCTCTTTTCTCTTGTCCGATCCCTCTTTGCCCTTGTCCGCCCCTCTTCGCCTTTGTCCACCCCACTTTGCCCTTGTCCGCCCCTCTTTGACCTTGTCTGCCCCTCTTTGCCCTTGTCCGCCCTGTTTGCACTTGTCTGCCCCTCTTTAACCATGTCCCCCTGTCTTTGACCTTGTGCCGTATTTTCCGCACTTCTCCGCCCCTCTTTGCCCTTGTCCACCAATCTTTGCCCTTGTCCGCCCCTCTTTGACCTTTTCCGCCCCTCTTTGCACTTGTCCCGTATTCTCCGCAATTCTCCGCCACACTTTGCCCTTGTCCCGTATTCTCCGCGCTTCTCCAAACCTCTTTCCCCTTCTCCGTCCAGCTTTGCCCTTCTCCGCCCCTCTTTGCCCTTGTCCCGTATTCTCCTCAATTCTACGCCCCTCTTTTCCCTTGACCGCCCCTCTTTGCCCTTGTCCCATATTCGCTGCATTTCTCCGCCCCTCTTTGCCCTTGTCTGACCCTCTTTGCCCTTGTCCGCCACTCTTTGCCCTTGTCCGACCCTCTTTGCCCTTGTCCGACCCTCTTTGCCCTTGTCCCCTATTCTCCGCACTAGTCCGCCCCTCTTTGCCCTTGTCCGACCCTCTTTGCCATTGTCCGCCCCTCTTTGACCTTGTCCCGTATTCTCCGCACTTCTTTGCCCCTCTTTGCCCTTGTCCCGTATTCTCGGCACTTCTCCGCCCGTCTTTGCCCTTATCCATCCGTTTTTTCCCCTTGTCCGACACCTTTCCCCTTGTGCGACCCTCTTTGCACTTGTCCGCCCGTCTTTTCCCTTTTCCGCCCCTCTTTGCCCTTGTGTGCCCCTCTTTGCCCTTCTCTGCACCTCTTTGCTCTTCTCTGCACTTCTTTGACCTTCTCAGCCGCTCCTTGCTCTTGTCCACCCCTCTTTGCCCTTGTCCGCCCCTCTTTCCCCTTCTCTGCCCCTCTCTTCCCTTCTCCGCATCTCTTTGCCCTTGTACGCCCCTCTTTGCCATTGTGCGCCCCTCTTTGCCCTTGTCGCGTTTTCTCCACACTTCTCCGTCCCTCTTTGTTCTTGTCCCGTATTCTCCGCACTTCTCCGCCCCTCTTTGCCATTGTCCGTCCGACTTTGCCCTTGTCCGCCCCTCTTTGCCTTTTTCCCGTATTCTCCGCAATTCTCCGCCACTCTTTGCCCTTGTCCGCCCCTATTTGCCCTTGTCCTTCCCTCTTTGCACTTGTCTGCCCCTCTTTACACTTGTCGTGTATTCTCCGCCCTTGTACGCCCCTCTTTGCCCTTGTCCGCCCTTCTTTGCCCTTGTCCGCCCCTCTTTGACCTTTTCCGCCCCTCTTTGAACTTGTCCCGTATTCTCCGCAATTCTCCGCCACACTTTGCCCTTGTCCCGTTTTCTCCGCGCTTCTCCAAACCTCTTTCCCCTTCTCCGTCCAGCTTTGCCCTTCTCCGCCCCTCTTTGACCTTAACCGCCCCTCTTTGACCTTGTCCCGTATTCTCCGCCCCTCTTTGCCTTTGTCCGCCACTCTTTGACCTTTTCCGCAACTCTTGGCCCTTGTCCGCCCCTCTTTGCACTTCTCCCGTATTCTCCGCCCCTCTTTGACTTATCCCATATTTTCCGCACTTCTCCGCCACTCTTTCCCCTAGTCCGCCCCTTTCGCTTGTCCGTCCCTCTTTGCGCTTGTCCGCACCTCTTTGCCCTTGTCCGCCCCTCTTTGCCCTTGTCCCGTATTGTCCGCCCCTCTTTGCCCTTGTCCGCCCCTCTTTGCCCTTATCCGCCCCTCCTTGCACTTCTCTGCAACTCCTTGCACTTCTCCGCCCCTCTTTACCCTTGTCCTACACTCTTTGCCCTTGTCTGACCCTCTTTGCCCTTGTTCGCCCCTCTTTACACTTGTCCGCTCCTCTTTGTCCTTGTCCGACCCTCTTTGCCCTTCTTCGCCCCTCTTTGCCATTGTCCGACCCTCTTTGCCCTTGTCTGACCCTCTTTGCCCTTGTCCCTTATTCTCGGCAATTCTCCGTCACTCTTTGCCCTTGTCCGCCCATCTTTGCCCTTGTCCGCCCCTCTTTGCCCTTGTCCGTCCCTCTTTGCCCTTTTCCGCCCCTCTTTGCTCTTCTCCGCCTCTCTTTACACTTGTCCGCCCCTCTTTGCCCTTGTCCTGTATTCTCCGCACGTCTCCGCCCCTCTTTCCCCTATTCCGCCCCTCTTAGCCCTTGTCCGCCCCTCTTTGCCCTTGTCCGCCCCTCTTTCCCCTTGTCCCGTATTCTCCGCAATACTCCGCACCATCTTTGATCTTGTCAGCCCCTCTTTGCGCTTGTCCGCACCTCTTTGCCCTTGTCCGCCCCTCTTTGCCCTTGTCCGCCCCTCTTTGCACTTGTGTGCCCCTCTTTGACATTTTGCGCCCCTCTTTCCCCTTGTGCCCCCCTCTCTCCCCTTCTCCGCCCCTGTTTGCCCTTGTCCGCCCCTCTTTGACCTTCTCCCTTATTCTACTCAATTCTCCGCACCTCTTTGCCCATGTCCGGCCCTCTTTGCCCTTGTCCCGTATTGTCAGACCCTCTTAGCCCTTGTCCGCCCCTCTTTGCCCTTGTCCGCCAGTCTTTGTCCTTGTCCAACCCTCTTTGCCCTTGTCCCGTATTCTCTGCAATTCTCCGCCCCTCTTTGCCCTTGTCTGCCCCTCTTTGCCCTTGTCCGCCCGTCTTTGCCCTTGTCCGCCCGTCTTTGCCCTTGTCCGCCCGTCTTTGCCCTTGTCCGCCCCTCTTTGCACTTGTCCCATATTCTCCGCACTTCTCCACCCCTCTTTGCCCTTGTCCCGTATTCACAGCACTTGTCTGCCCCTCTTTGCACTTCTCCACTCCTCTTTGTCCTTGTCCGCCCCTCTTTTCCCTTGTCCGCCCCTCTTTTCCCTTGTCCGCCCCTCTTTGCCCTACTCTGCCCCTCTTTGCCCCTGTCCGCCCCTCTTTGCCCTTGTCCCGTATTCTCCGCACTTCTCTGTCCCTCTTTTCTCTTGTCCCGTTTTCTCCGCACTGCTCCACCCCTCTTTGCCCTTGTCCGCCCCTCTTTCACTTGTCTGCCCCTCATTGCACTTGTCCGCCCCTCTTTGCTCTTGTCCGCCCCTCTTTGCACTTGTCCGCCCCTCTTTGCCCTTGTCCCGTATTCTCTGCTATTCTCCGCCCCTCTTTGCACTTGTCCGCACCTCTTTGCCCTTGTCCGCACCTCTTTTCCCTTGTCCGCCACTCTTTACTCCTGTCCCATATTCTCTGCACTTCTCCAACCCTCTTTGCCCTTGTCCGCCCCTCTTTGCCGTTGTCCCGTACTCTGCGCACTTCTCTGCCCCTCTTTGCCCTTTTCCACTCCTCATTACCCTTCTCGGCCCCTCTTTGCCTTTGTCCAGTATTCTACGCACTTCTCCGCCCCTTCTTTGCCCTTGTCCGCCCCTCTTTGCCCTTGTCCACACCTCTTTGCCCTTGTCCACCCCCTTTGCCCCTATCCGCCCCTCTTTGCCCTTGTCCGCCCCTCTTTTTCCTTCTCCGCCCCTCTTTGCACTTGTCCGCCCCTCTTTGACCTTATCTTCCCCTCTTTGTGATTGTCCGCCCCTCTTTGCCCTTGTCCCGTATTCTCCTCAATTCTACGCCCCTCTTTTCCCTTGTCCGCCCCTCTTTGCCCTTCTCTGACCCTCTTTGCCCTTGTCCCGTATTCTCGGCAATTCTCCGTCACTCTTTGCCCTTGTCCGCCCCTCTTTGCCCTTGTCCGTCCTTCTTTGCCCTTTTCCGCCCCCTTTGCCCTTCTCCACCTCTCTTTACTCTTGTCCGCACACCTTTGCCCTTGTCCGACCCTCTTTGCCCTTGTCTGACCCTCTTTGCCCTTGTCCCATATTCTCCGCCCTTGTCTGACATTCTTTGCCCTTGTCCGCCGCTCTTTGCACTTCTCCGCCTCTCTTTGCCCTTGTCCGCCCCTCTTTGCCCTTGTCCACCCCTCTTTGCACTTGTCTGCACCTCTTTGCATTTGTCCATTATTCTCCTCCCTTGTCCGCCCCTCTTTGCCCTTGTCTGACCCTCTTTACCCTTGTCCGCTCCTCTTTGCCCTTGTCCCGTATTCTCCGAACCCTTCTGCTCATCTTTGCACTTGTCCCGTATTGTCTGCATTTGTCCGCACCTCTTTGGCCTTGTCGGACCCTCTTTTCTCTTGTCCGATCCCTCTTTGCCCTTGTCCGCCCCTCTTCGTCTTTGTCCACCCCACTTTGCCCTTGTCCGCCCCTCTTTGACCTTGTCTGCCCCTCTTTGCCCTTGTCCGCCCTGTTTGCACTTGTCTGCCCCTCTTTAACCATGTCCCCCTGTCTTTGACCTTGTGCCGTATTTTCCGCACTTCTCCGCCCCTCTTTGCCCTTGTCCGCCAATCTTTGCCCTTGTCCACCCCTCCTTGCCAGTGTCCTACCCGCTTTGCACTTGTCCGCCCCTCTTTACCCTTCTCCGCCCCTCTTTGCCCTTGTCCCATATTCTCAGCAATTCTCCGCCCCTCTATGCCCTTGTCCACCCCTCTTTACACTTGTGCACCCCTCTTTGCAATTTTCCGCTCCTCTTTGCCCTTGTCCGCCCCTCTTTGCCCTTTTCCGATCCTCTTTGATCCTGTCCCATGTTCTCCGCCCTTCTCCGCCCCTCTTTGCTCTTGTCCACACACCTTTGCACATGTCAGACACTCTTTGCCCTTGTCCGCCCCTATTTGCCGTTGTCCGCTCCTCTTTGCCCTGGTCCGCCTCTGTTTGCCCTTGTCCGACCCTCTTGGCCCTTGTCTACCCCTTTTTGCCCTTATCCGCCCCTCTTTGCCCTTCTCAGCCCCGCTTTGCCCTTTTCTGACCCTCTTTGACCTTGTCCGCCCCTCTTTGACCTTGTCCCTTATTTTCCGCACTTCTCCGCCCCTCTTTGAACTTATCCGCCCCTCTTTGCCCTTGTCCGCCCCTCTTTGCCATTGTCCGACCCTCTTTGCCCTTGTCCGCCCCTCTTTGCCATTGTCCACCTCTCTTTGCCCTTGTCCGCCCCTCCATGATATTTGTCCGCCTCTCTTTGCCCTTGTCTGCCCCTCTTTGCCCTTGTCCCGTATTTCCCGCACTTCTCCTCCCCTCTTTGATTTGTCCACCCCTGTTTGCCCTGGTCCACCCCTCTTTGCTTTTTCCGCCCCTCTTTGCCCTTTTTCGCCCCTCTTTGCTCTGGACCGCCCCTCTTTTCCCTTGACCGCCCCTCTTTGCCCTTGTCCCATATTCTCTGCATTTCTCCGCCCCTCTTTGCCCTTGTCCGACACTCTTTACCCTTGTCCGCCCCTCTTTGCCCTTGTCCACCCCTCTTTGACCTTGTCTGACCATCTTTGCGCTTCTCTGACCATCTTTGCCCGTTGTCCGACGCTCTTTGCCCTTGTCTGACCCTCTTTACCCTTGTCCGCTCCTCTTTGCCCTTGTCCCGTATTCTCCGAACCCTTCTGCTCATCTTTGCACTTGTCCCGTATTGTCTGCATTTGTCCGCACCTCTTTGGCCTTGTCGGACCCTCTTTTCTCTTGTCCGATCCCTCTTTGCCCTTGTCCGCCCCTCTTCGCCTTTGTCCACCCCACTTTGCCCTTGTCCGCCCCTCTTTGACCTTGTCTGCCCCTCTTTGCCCTTGTCCGCCCTGTTTGCACTTGTCTGCCCCTCTTTAACCATGTCCCCCTGTCTTTGACCTTGTGCCGTATTTTCCGCACTTCTCCACCCCTCTTTGCCCTTGTCCGCCAATCTTTGCCCTTGTCCACCCCTCCTTGCCAGTGTCCTACCCGCTTTGCACTTGTCCGCCCCTCTTTACCCTTGTTCACCCCTCTTTGCCCTTGTCCGTTCCTCTTTGCCCTTCTCCGCCCCTCTTTGCCCTTGTCCCATATTCTCAGCAATTCTCCGCCCCTCTATGCCCTTGTCCACCCCTCTTTACACTTGTGCACACCTCTTTGCAATTTTCCGCTCCTCTTTGCCCTTGTCCGCCCCTCTTTGCCCTTTTCCGATCCTCTTTGATCCTGTCCCGTGTTCTCCGCCCTTCTCCGCCCCTCTTTGCTCTTGTCCGCACACCTTTGCACATGTCGGACACTCTTTGCCCTTGTCCGCCCCTATTTGCCCTTGTCCGCTCCTCTTTGCCCTGGTCCGCCTCTGTTTGCCCTTGTCCGACCCTCTTGGCCCTTGTCCACCCCTTTTTGCCCTTTTCCGCCCCTCTTTGAACTTATCCGCCCCTCTTTGCCCTTGTCCGCCCCTATTTGCCCTTGTCCTTCCCTCTTTACACTTGTCTGCCCCTCTTTACACTTGTCGTGTATTCTCCGCCCTTGTACGCCCCTCTTTGCCCTTGTCCGCCCTTCTTTGCCCTTGTCCGCCCCTCTTTGACCTTTTCCGCCCCTCTTTGAACTTGTCCCGTATTCTCCGCAATTCTCCGCCACACTTTGCCCTTGTCCCGTTTTCTCCACGCTTCTCCAAACCTCTTTCCCCTTCTCCGTCCAGCTTTGCCCTTCTCCGCCCCTCTTTGACCTTAACCGCCCCTCTTTGACCTTGTCCCGTATTCTCCGCCCCTCTTTGCCTTTGTCCGCCACTCTTTGACCTTTTCCGCAACTCTTGGCCCTTGTCCGCCCCTCTTTGCACTTCTCCCGTATTCTCCGCAATTCTCCGCCCCTCTTTGCCCTTATCCCATATTTTCCGCACTTCTCCGCCACTCTTTCCCCTAGTCCGCCCCTTTCGCTTGTCCGTCCCTCTTTGCGCTTGTCCGCACCTCTTTGCCCTCTTCCGCACCTCTTTGCACTTGTCCGCCCCTCCTTCCCGTTGTCCCGTATTCTCCGCACTTCTCCGCCCTTCTTTGCCCTTGTCCGCGCCTCTTTGCCCTTGTCTGCCCCTCTTTGACCTTGTCTCGTGTTCTCTGCATTTCTACTCCCAACTTTGCCCTTTTCCGCCCCTCTTTGCCCTTCTCCGCCCCTCTTTGCCCTTCTCCGCCCCTCTTTGCCCTTCTCCGCCCCTCTTTGCCATTGTCCGCCACTCTTTGGCCTTGTCCAATATTCTCCGCAATTCTCCGCCCCTCTTTGCCCTTCTCCCGTATTCTCCGCCCTGCTCCGCACCTCTTTGCCCTTGTCTGCCCCTCTTTGCCTTTGTCCGCCCCTCTTTGCTCTTGTCCCGTATTCTCCGCACTACTCCGCACCTCTTTGCCCTTCTCTGACCCTCTTTGCCCTTGTCCGACACTTTTGCCCTTGTCCAAACCTCTTTCCACTTGTCCGCCCCTCTTTGCCCTAGTCCGCCCCTCTTTGCCCTAGTCCGCCCGTCTTTGCGCTTGTCCGCCCCTCTTTGCCCTTGTCCGCCCCTCTTTGCCCTTCTCCCTTATTCTACTCCCTTCTCCGCACCTCTTTGCCCTTGTCCGCCCCTCTTTGCCCTTGTCCCGTATTGTCCGCCCCTCTTTGCCCTTGTCCGCCCCTCTTTGCCCTTATCCGCCCCTCCTTGCACTTCTCTGCAACTCCTTGCAATTCTCCGCCCCTCTTTACCCTTGTCCTACACTCTTTGCCCTTGTCTGACCCTCTTTGCCCTTGTCCGCCCCTCTTTACACTTGTCCGCTCCTCTTTGTACTTGTCCGACCCTCTTTGTCCTTGTCCGACCCTCTTTGCACTTCTTCGCCCCTCTTTGCCATTGTCCGACCCTCTTTGCCCTTGTCCGCCCCTCTTTGCCATTGTCCACCTCTCTTTGCCCTTGTCCGCCCCTCCATGACATTTGTCCGACTCTCTTTGCCCTTGTCCGCCCCTCTTTGCTCTTGTCCCGTATTTTCCGCACTTCTCCTCCCCTCTTTGATTTGTCCACCCCTCTTTGCCCTGGTCCACCCCTCTTTTCTTTTTCCGCCCCTCTTTGCCCTTTTCCGCCCCTCTTTGCTCTTGTCCGCCCCTCTTTTCCCTTGTCCGCCCCTCTTTGCCCTTGTCCCGTATTCTCGGCAATTCTCCGTCACTCTTTGCCCTTGTCCGCCCCTCTTTGCCCTTGTCCGTCCCTCTTTGCCCTTTTCCGCCCCTCTTTGCTCTTCTCCACCCCTCTTTGCTCTTGTCCGCACACCTTTGCCCTTGTCTGACCCTCTTTGCCCTTGTCTTACCCTCTTTGCCCTTGTCCCATATTCTCCGCCTTTGTCTGACATTCTTTGCCCTTGTCCGCCGCTCTTTGCACTTCTCCGCCTCTCTTTACCCTTGTCCGCCCCTCTTTGCCCTTGTCCCGTGTTCTCCGCACTTCTCCGCCCCTCTTTGCACTTGTCCGCCCCTCTTTGCCCTTGTCCTGTATTCTCCGCACGTCTCCGCTCCTCTTTCCCCTATTCCGCCCCTCTTAGCCCTTGTCCGCCCCTCTTTGCCCTTGTCCGCCCCTCTTTCCCCTTGTCCCGTATTCTCCGCAATACTCCGCACCATCTTTGATCTTGTCAGCCCCTCTTTGCGCTTGTCCGCACCTCTTTGCCCTTGTCCGCCCCTCGTTGCCCTTGTCCGCCCCTCTTTGCACTTGTGTGCCCCTCTTTGACATTTTGCGCCCCTCTTTCCCCTTGTGCGCCCCTCTCTCCCCTTCTCCGCCCCTGTTTGCCCTTGTCCGCCCCTCTTTGACCTTCTCCCTTATTCTACTCAATTCTCCGCACCTCTTTGCCCTTGTCCGGCCCTCTTTGCCCTTGTCCCGTATTGTCAGACCCTCTTAGCCCTTGTCCGCCCCTCTTTGCCCTTGTCCGCCAGTCTTTGTCCTTGTCCAACCCTCTTTGCCCTTGTCCCGTATTCTCTGCAATTCTCCGCCCCTCTTTGCCCTTGTCTGCCCCTCTTTGCCCTTGTCCGCCCGTCTTTGCCCTTGTCCGCCCGTCTTTGCCCTTGTCCGCCCCTCTTTGCACTTGTCCGCCCCTCTTTGCACTTGTCCCATATTCTCCGCACTTCTCCACCCCTCTTTGCCCTTGTCCCGTATTCACAGCACTTGTCTGCCCCTCTTTGCACTTCTCCACTCCTCTTTGTCCTTGTCCGCCCCTCTTTTCCCTTGTCCGCCCCTCTTTGCCCTACTCTGCCCCTCTTTGCCCCTGTCCGCCCCTCTTTGCCCTTGTCCCGTATTCTCCGCACTTCTCCGCCCCTCTTTTCTCTTGTCCCGTTTTCTCTGCACTGCTCCACCCCTCTTTGCCCTTGTCCACCCCTCTTTCACTTGTCTGCCCCTCATTGCACTTGTCCGCCCCTCTTTGCTCTTGTCCGCCCCTCTTTGCACTTGTCCGCCCCTCTTTGCCCTTGTCCCGTATTCTCCGCTATTCTCCGCCCCTCTTTGCACTTGTCCGCACCTCTTTGCCCTTGTCCGCACCTCTTTTCCCTTGTCCGCCACTCTTTACTCCTGTCCCATATTCTCTGCACTTCTCCAACCCTCTTTGCCCTTGTCCGCCCCTCTTTGCCGTTGTCCCGTACTCTGCGCACTTCTCTGCCCCTCTTTGCCCTTTTCCACTCCTCATTACCCTTCTCGGCCCCTCTTTGCCTTTGTCCAGTATTCTACGCACTTCTCCGCCCCTTCTTTGCCCTTGTCCGCCCCTCTTTGCCCTTGTCCACACCTCTTTGCCCTTGTCCACCCCCTTTGCCCCTATACGCGCCTCTTTGCCCTTCTCCGCCCCTCTTTTTCCTTCTCCGCCCCTCTTTGCACTTGTCCGCACCTCTTTGACCTTATCTTCCCCTCTTTGTGATTGTCCGCCCCTCTTTACCCTTATCCGCCCCTCTTTTCCCTTGTCCTGTATTTTCTGCACTTCTCCGCCTCTCTTTGCCCTTGTCCGACCCTCTTTGCCCTTGTACGCACCTCTTTGCCATTGTCCGCCCCTCTTTGCTATTGTCCGACCATCTTTGATCTTGTCCCGTATTCTCCACCCTTGTCTGACACTCTTTGCCCTTGTCCGCCCCTCTTAGCACTTCTCCGCACCTCTTTGCCCTTGTCCGAACCTCTTTGCCCTTGTCCGCCCCTCTTTGCACATTTCCGCACCTCTTTGCCTTTGTCCCGTATTCCCCGCATTTGTCTGCCCCTCTTTGCCCTTGTCCGCTCCTCTTTGCCCTTTTCTCGTATTCTCCGCACTTGTCCGCTCCTCTTTGCCTTGTCCGCCCTTCCTTGCCTTTGTGCCATATTATCCGCACTTCTCCGCCCCTCTTTGCCATTGTACGCCCCTCTTTGCCCTTGTCCGACCCCCTTTGCCCTTCTCCGAACCTCTTTGCTCTTGTCCCATATTTTCCGCACTTCTCCGCCCCTCTTTGCTCTTGTCCGCCCCTCTATGCCCTTGTCCCGTATTCTCTGGAATTGTCCGCCCCTCTTTGCCCTTGTCCGCCCCTCTTTGCCCTTGTCCGCCCCACTTTTCCCTTATCCGCCACTCTTTGCTCTTCTCCGCCCCTCTTTGCACTTGTCCGCCCCTCTTTGACCTTGTCCACACCTCTTTGCCCTTGTAACCTATTCTCCGCCCTTGTCCACCCCTCTTTTCCCTTGTCCCGTATTCTCCGACGTTGTCCGTCCCTTTTTGCCCTTGTCCCGTATTCTCCAATCTTTTCCGCACCGCTTTGCCCTTTCCCGTATTCTCCGCAATTATCCACCCCTCTTTGCCCTTGTCCGCCCCTCTTTCACTTGTCTGCCCCTCATTGCACTTGTCCGCCCCTCTTTGCTCTTGTCCGCCCCTCTTTGCACTTGTCCGCCCCTCTTTTTCCTTCTCCGCCCCTCTTTGCCCTTGTCCGCCCCTCTTTGCCCTTGTCCGCCAGTCTTTGTCCTTGTCCAACCCTCTTTGCCCTTGTCCCGTATTCTCTGCAATTCTCCGCCCCTCTTTGCCCTTGTCCGCCCCTCTTTGCCCTTGTCCGCCCCTCTTTGCCCTTGTCCGCCCGTCTTTGCCCTTGTCCGCCCGTCTTTGCCCTTGTCCGCCCCTCTTTGCACTTGTCCGCCCCTCTTTGCACTTGTCGCATATTCTCCGCACTTCTCCGCCCCTCTTTGCCCTTGTCCCGTATTCACAGCACTTGTCTGCCCCTCTTTGCACTTCTCCACTCCTCTTTGTCCTTGTCCGCCCCTCTTTTCCCTTGTCCGCCCCTCTTTGCCCTACTCTGCCCCTCTTTGCCCCTGTCCGCCCCTCTTTGCCCTTGTCCCGTGTTCTCCGCACTTCTCCGCCCCTCTTTTCTCTTGTCCCGTTTTCTCAGCACTGCTCCACCCCTCTTTGCCCTTGTCTACCCCTCTTTCACTTGTCTGCCCCTCATTGCACTTGTCCGCCCCTCTTTGCTCTTGTCCGCCCCTCTTTGCGCTTGTCCGCCCCTCTTTGCGCTTGTCCGCCCCTCTTTGCCCTTGTCCCGTATTCTCCGCTATTCTCCGCCCCTCTTTGCACTTGTCCGCACCTCTTTGCCCTTGTCCGCACCTCTTTTCCCTTGTCCGCCACTCTTTACTCCTGTCCCATATTCTCTGCACTTCTCCAACCCTCTTTGCCCTTGTCCGCCCCTCTTTGCCGTTGTCCCGTACTCTGCGCACTTCTCTGCCCCTCTTTGCCCTTTTCCACTCCTCATTACCCTTCTCGGCCCCTCTTTGCCTTTGTCCAGTATTCTACGCACTTCTCCGCCCCTTCTTTGCCCTTGTCCGCCCCTCTTTGCCCTTGTCCACACCTCTTTGCCCTTGTCCACCCCCTTTGCCCCTATCCGCCCCTCTTTGCCCTTGTCCGCCCCTCTTTTTCCTTCTCCGCCCCTCTTTGCACTTGTCCGCCCCTCTTTGACCTTATCTTCCCCTCTTTGTGATTGTCCGCCCCTCTTTACCCTTATCCGCCCCTCTTTTCCCTTGTCCTGTATTTTCTGCACTTCTCCGCCTCTCTTTGCACTTGTCCGCCCCTCTTTGCCCTTGTACGCACCTCTTTGCCATTGTCCACCCGTCTTTGCCCTTGTCCGCCCCTCTTTGCACTTGTCCGCCCCTCTTTGCACTTGTCCCATATTCTCCGCACTTCTCCACCCCTCTTTGCCCTTGTCCACCCCCTTTGCCCCTATATGCCCCTCTTTGCCCTTGTCCGCCCCTCTTTTTCCTTCTCCGCCCCTCTTTGCACTTGTCCGCCCCTCTTTGACCTTATCTTCCCCTCTTTGTGATTGTCCGCCCCTCTTTGCCCTTGTCCCGTATTCTCCTCAATTCTACGCCCCTCTTTTCCCTTGTCCGCCCCTCTTTGCCCTTCTCTGACCCTCTTTGCCCTTGTCCCGTATTCTCGGCAATTCTCCGTCACTCTTTGCCCTTGTCCGCCCCTCTTTGCCCTTGTCCGTCCTTCTTTGCCCTTTTCCGCCCCCTTTGCCCTTCTCCACCTCTCTTTACTCTTGTCCGCACACCTTTGCCCTTGTCCGACCCTCTTTGCCCTTGTCTGACCCTCTTTGCCCTTGTCCCATATTCTCCGCCCTTGTCTGACATTCTTTGCCCTTGTCCGCCGCTCTTTGCACTTCTCCGCCTCTCTTTGCCCTTGTCCGCCCCTCTTTGCCCTTGTCCACCCCTCTTTGCACTTGTCTGCACCTCTTTGCATTTGTCCATTATTCTCCTCCCTTGTCCGCCCCTCTTTGCCCTTGTCTGACCCTCTTTACCCTTGTCCGCTCCTCTTTGCCCTTGTCCCGTATTCTCCGAACCCTTCTGCTCATCTTTGCAATTGTCCCGTATTGTCTGCATTTGTCCGCACCTCTTTGGCCTTGTCGGACCCTCTTTTCTCTTGTCCGATCCCTCTTTGCCCTTGTCCGCCCCTCTTCGTCTTTGTCCACCCCACTTTGCCCTTGTCCGCCCCTCTTTGACCTTGTCTGCCCCTCTTTGCCCTTGTCCGCCCTGTTTGCACTTGTCTGCCCCTCTTTAACCATGTCCCCCTGTCTTTGACCTTGTGCCGTATTTTCCGCACTTCTCCGCCCCTCTTTGCCCTTGTCCGCCAATCTTTGCCCTTGTCCACCCCTCCTTGCCAGTGTCCTACCCGCTTTGCACTTGTCCGCACCTCTTTACCCTTCTCCGCCCCTCTTTGCCCTTGTCCCATATTCTCAGCAATTCTCCGCCCCTCTATGCCCTTGTCCACCCCTCTTTACACTTGTGCACCCCTCTTTGCAATTTTCCGCTCCTCTTTGCCCTTGTCCGCCCCTCTTTGCCCTTTTCCGATCCTCTTTGATCCTGTCCCATGTTCTCCGCCCTTCTCCGCCCCTCTTTGCTCTTGTCCACACACCTTTGCACATGTCAGACACTCTTTGCCCTTGTCCGCCCCTATTTGCCGTTGTCCGCTCCTCTTTGCCCTGGTCCGCCTCTGTTTGCCCTTGTCCGACCCTCTTGGCCCTTGTCTACCCCTTTTTGCCCTTATCCGCCCCTCTTTGCCCTTCTCAGCCCCGCTTTGCCCTTTTCTGACCCTCTTTGACCTTGTCCGCCCCTCTTTGACCTTGTCCCTTATTTTCCGCACTTCTCCGCCCCTCTTTGAACTTATCCGCCCCTCTTTGCCCTTGTCCGCCCCTCTTTGCCATTGTCCGACCCTCTTTGCCCTTGTCCGCCCCTCTTTGCCATTGTCCACCTCTCTTTGCCCTTGTCCGCCCCTCTTTGCCCTTGTCCCGTATTTCCCGCACTTCTCCTCCCCTCTTTGATTTGTCCACCCCTGTTTGCCCTGGTCCACCCCTCTTTGCTTTTTCCGCCCCTCTTTGCCCTTTTTCGCCCCTCTTTGCTCTGGACCGCCCCTCTTTTCCCTTGACCGCCCCTCTTTGCCCTTGTCCCATATTCTCTGCATTTCTCCGCCCCTCTTTGCCCTTGTCCGACACTCTTTACCCTTGTCCGCCCCATCTTTGCCCTTGTCCACCCCTCTTTGACCTTGTCTGACCATCTTTGCGCTTCTCTGACCATCTTTGCCCGTTGTCTGACGCTCTTTGCCCTTGTCTGACCCTCTTTACCCTTGTCCGCTCCTCTTTGCCCTTGTCCCGTATTCTCCGAACCCTTCTGCTCATCTTTGCACTTGTCCCGTATTGTCTGCATTTGTCCGCACCTCTTTGGCCTTGTCGGACCCTCTTTTCTCTTGTCCGATCCCTCTTTGCCCTTGTCCGCCCCTCTTCGCCTTTGTCCACCCCACTTTGCCCTTGTCCGCCCCTCTTTGACCTTGTCTGCCCCTCTTTGCCCTTGTCCGCCCTGTTTGCACTTGTCTGCCCCTCTTTAACCATGTCCCCCTGTCTTTGACCTTGTGCCGTATTTTCCGCACTTCTCCACCCCTCTTTGCCCTTGTCCGCCAATCTTTGCCCTTGTCCACCCCTCCTTGCCAGTGTCCTACCCGCTTTGCACTTGTCCGCCCCTCTTTACCCTTGTTCACCCCTCTTTGCCCTTGTCCGTTCCTCTTTGCCCTTCTCCGCCCCTCTTTGCCCTTGTCCCATATTCTCAGCAATTCTCCGCCCCTCTATGCCCTTGTCCACCCCTCTTTACACTTGTGCACACCTCTTTGCAATTTTCCGCTCCTCTTTGCCCTTGTCCGCCCCTCTTTGCCCTTTTCCGATCCTCTTTGATCCTGTCCCGTGTTCTCCGCCCTTCTCCGCCCCTCTTTGCTCTTGTCCGCACACCTTTGCACATGTCGGACACTCTTTGCCCTTGTCCGCCCCTATTTGCCCTTGTCCGCTCCTCTTTGCCCTGGTCCGCCTCTGTTTGCCCTTGTCCGACCCTCTTGGCCCTTGTCCACCCCTTTTTGCCCTTTTCCGCCCCTCTTTGAACTTATCCGCCCCTCTTTGCCCTTGTCCGCCCCTATTTGCCCTTGTCCTTCCCTCTTTACACTTGTCTGCCCCTCTTTACACTTGTCGTGTATTCTCCGCCCTTGTACGCCCCTCTTTGCCCTTGTCCGCCCTTCTTTGCCCTTGTCCGCCCCTCTTTGACCTTTTCCGCCCCTCTTTGAACTTGTCCCGTATTCTCCGCAATTCTCCGCCACACTTTGCCCTTGTCCCGTTTTCTCCACGCTTCTCCAAACCTCTTTCCCCTTCTCCGTCCAGCTTTGCCCTTCTCCGCCCCTCTTTGACCTTAACCGCCCCTCTTTGACCTTGTCCCATATTCTCCGCCCCTCTTTGCCTTTGTCCGCCACTCTTTGACCTTTTCCGCAACTCTTGGCCCTTGTCCGCCCCTCTTTGCACTTCTCCCGTATTCTCCGCAATTCTCCGCCCCTCTTTGCCCTTATCCCATATTTTCCGCACTTCTCCGCCACTCTTTCCCCTAGTCCGCCCCTTTCGCTTGTCCGTCCCTCTTTGCGCTTGTCCGCACCTCTTTGCCCTCTTCCGCACCTCTTTGCACTTGTCCGCCCCTCCTTCCCGTTGTCCCGTATTCTCCGCACTTCTCCGCCCTTCTTTGCCCTTGTCCGCGCCTCTTTGCCCTTGTCTGCCCCTCTTTGACCTTGTCTCGTGTTCTCTACATTTCTACTCCCAACTTTGCCCTTTTCCGCCCCTCTTTGCCCTTCTCCGCCCCTCTTTGCCCTTCTCCGCCCCTCTTTGCCCTTCTCCGCCCCTCTTTGCCATTGTCCGCCACTCTTTGGCCTTGTCCAATATTCTCCGCAATTCTCCGCCCCTCTTTGCCCTTCTCCCGTATTCTCCGCCCTGCTCCGCACCTCTTTGCCCTTGTCTGCCCCTCTTTGCCTTTGTCCGCCCCTCTTTGCTCTTGTCCCGTATTCTCCGCACTACTCCGCACCTCTTTGCCCTTCTCTGACCCTCTTTGCCCTTGTCCGACACTTTTGCCCTTGTCCAAACCTCTTTCCACTTGTCCGCCCCTCTTTGCCCTAGTCCGCCCCTCTTTGCCCTAGTCCGCCCGTCTTTGCGCTTGTCCGCCCCTCTTTGCCCTTGTCCGCCCCTCTTTGCCATTCTCCCTTATTCTACTCCCTTCTCCGCACCTCTTTGCCCTTGTCCGCCCCTCTTTGCCCTTGTCCCGTATTGTCCGCCCCTCTTTGCCCTTGTCCGCCCCTCTTTGCCCTTATCCGCCCCTCCTTGCACTTCTCTGCAACTCCTTGCAATTCTCCGCCCCTCTTTACCCTTGTCCTACACTCTTTGCCCTTGTCTGACCCTCTTTGCCCTTGTCCGCCCCTCTTTACACTTGTCCGCTCCTCTTTGTACTTGTCCGACCCTCTTTGTCCTTGTCCGACCCTCTTTGCACTTCTTCGCCCCTCTTTGCCATTGTCCGACCCTCTTTGCCCTTGTCCGCCCCTCTTTGCCATTGTCCACCTCTCTTTGCCCTTGTCCGCCCCTCCATGACATTTGTCCGACTCTCTTTGCCCTTGTCCGCCCCTCTTTGCTCTTGTCCCGTATTTTCCGCACTTCTCCTCCCCTCTTTGATTTGTCCACCCCTCTTTGCCCTGGTCCACCCCTCTTTTCTTTTTCCGCCCCTCTTTGCCCTTTTCCGCCCCTCTTTGCTCTTGTCCGCCCCTCTTTTCCCTTGTCCGCCCCTCTTTGCCCTTGTCCCGTATTCTCGGCAATTCTCCGTCACTCTTTGCCCTTGTCCGCCCATCTTTGCCCTTGTCCGCCCCTCTTTGCCCTTGTCCGTCCCTCTTTGCCCTTTTCCGCCCCTCTTTGCTCTTCTCCACCCCTCTTTGCTCTTGTCCGCACACCTTTGCCCTTGTCTGACCCTCTTTGCCCTTGTCTTACCCTCTTTGCCCTTGTCCCATATTCTCCGCCTTTGTCTGACATTCTTTGCCCTTGTCCGCCGCTCTTTGCACTTCTCCGCCTCTCTTTACCCTTGTCCGCCCCTCTTTGCCCTTGTCCCGTGTTCTCCGCACTTCTCCGCCCCTCTTTGCACTTGTCCGCCCCTCTTTGCCCTTGTCCTGTATTCTCCGCACGTCTCCGCTCCTCTTTCCCCTATTCCGCCCCTCTTAGCCCTTGTCCGCCCCTCTTTGCCCTTGTCCGCCCCTCTTTCCCCTTGTCCCGTATTCTCCGCAATACTCCGCACCATCTTTGATCTTGTCAGCCCCTCTTTGCGCTTGTCCGCACCTCTTTGCCCTTGTCCGCCCCTCGTTGCCCTTGTCCGCCCCTCTTTGCACTTGTGTGCCCCTCTTTGACATTTTGCGCCCCTCTTTCCCCTTGTGCGCCCCTCTCTCCCCTTCTCCGCCCCTGTTTGCCCTTGTCCGCCCCTCTTTGACCTTCTCCCTTATTCTACTCAATTCTCCGCACCTCTTTGCCCTTGTCCGGCCCTCTTTGCCCTTGTCCCGTATTGTCAGACCCTCTTAGCCCTTGTCCGCCCCTCTTTGCCCTTGTCCGCCAGTCTTTGTCCTTGTCCAACCCTCTTTGCCCTTGTCCCGTATTCTCTGCAATTCTCCGCCCCTCTTTGCCCTTGTCTGCCCCTCTTTGCCCTTGTCCGCCCGTCTTTGCCCTTGTCCGCCCGTCTTTGCCCTTGTCCGCCCCTCTTTGCACTTGTCCGCCCCTCTTTGCACTTGTCCCATATTCTCCGCACTTCTCCACCCCTCTTTGCCCTTGTCCCGTATTCACAGCACTTGTCTGCCCCTCTTTGCACTTCTCCACTCCTCTTTGTCCTTGTCCGCCCCTCTTTTCCCTTGTCCGCCCCTCTTTGCCCTACTCTGCCCCTCTTTGCCCCTGTCCGCCCCTCTTTGCCCTTGTCCCGTATTCTCCGCACTTCTCCGCCCCTCTTTTCTCTTGTCCCGTTTTCTCCGCACTGCTCCACCCCTCTTTGCCCTTGTCCACCCCTCTTTCACTTGTCTGCCCCTCATTGCACTTGTCCGCCCCTCTTTGCTCTTGTCCGCCCCTCTTTGCACTTGTCCGCCCCTCTTTGCCCTTGTCCCGTATTCTCCGCTATTCTCCGCCCCTCTTTGCACTTGTCCGCACCTCTTTGCCCTTGTCCGCACCTCTTTTCCCTTGTCCGCCACTCTTTACTCCTGTCCCATATTCTCTGCACTTCTCCAACCCTCTTTGCCCTTGTCCGCCCCTCTTTGCCGTTGTCCCGTACTCTGCGCACTTCTCTGCCCCTCTTTGCCCTTTTCCACTCCTCATTACCCTTCTCGGCCCCTCTTTGCCTTTGTCCAGTATTCTACGCACTTCTCCGCCCCTTCTTTGCCCTTGTCCGCCCCTCTTTGCCCTTGTCCACACCTCTTTGCCCTTGTCCACCCCCTTTGCCCCTATACGCCCCTCTTTGCCCTTGTCCGCCCCTCTTTTTCCTTCTCCGCCCCTCTTTGCACTTGTCCGCACCTCTTTGACCTTATCTTCCCCTCTTTGTGATTGTCCGCCCCTCTTTACCCTTATCCGCCCCTCTTTTCCCTTGTCCTGTATTTTCTGCACTTCTCCGCCTCTCTTTGCCCTTGTCCGACCCTCTTTGCCCTTGTACGCACCTCTTTGCCATTGTCCGCCCCTCTTTGCTATTGTCCGACCATCTTTGATCTTGTCCCGTATTCTCCACCCTTGTCTGACACTCTTTGCCCTTGTCCGCCCCTCTTAGCACTTCTCCGCACCTCTTTGCCCTTGTCCGAACCTCTTTGCCCTTGTCCGCCCCTCTTTGCACATTTCCGCACCTCTTTGCCTTTGTCCCGTATTCTCCGCATTTGTCTGCCCCTCTTTGCCCTTGTCCGCTCCTCTTTGCCCTTTTCTCGTATTCTCCGCACTTGTCCGCTCCTCTTTGCCTTGTCCGCCCTTCCTTGCCTTTGTGCCATATTATCCGCACTTCTCCGCCCCTCTTTGCCATTGTACGCCCCTCTTTGCCCTTGTCCGACCCCCTTTGCCCTTCTCCGAACCTCTTTGCTCTTGTCCCATATTTTCCGCACTTCTCCGCCCCTCTTTGCTCTTGTCCGCCCCTCTATGCCCTTGTCCCGTATTCTCTGGAATTGTCCGCCCCTCTTTGCCCTTGTCCGCCCCTCTTTGCCCTTGTCCGCCCCACTTTTCCCTTATCCGCCACTCTTTGCTCTTCTCCGCCCCTCTTTGCACTTGTCCGCCCCTCTTTGACCTTGTCCACACCTCTTTGCCCTTGTAACCTATTCTCCGCCCTTGTCCACCCCTCTTTTCCCTTGTCCCGTATTCTCCGACGTTGTCCGTCCCTTTTTGCCCTTGTCCCGTATTCTCCAATCTTTTCCGCACCGCTTTGCCCTTTCCCGTATTCTCCGCAATTATCCGCCCCTCTTTGCCCTTGTCCCGTATTCTCCGCACTTCTCCGACCCTCTTTGCCCTTGTCCGCCCCTCTTTGCCCTTGTCCGCCAGTCTTTGTCCTTGTCCAACCCTCTTTGCCCTTGTCCCGTATTCTCTGCAATTCTCCGCCCCTCTTTGCCCTTGTCCGCCCCTCTTTGCCCTTGTCCGCCCCTCTTTGCCCTTGTCCGCCCCTCTTTGCCCTTGTCCACCCGTCTTTGCCCTTGTCCGCCCGTCTTTGCCCTTGTCCGCCCCTCTTTGCACTTGTCCGCCCCTCTTTGCACTTGTCGCATATTCTCCGCACTTCTCCGCCCCTCTTTGCCCTTGTCCCGTATTCACAGCACTTGTCTGCCCCTCTTTGCACTTCTCCACTCCTCTTTGTCCTTGTCCGCCCCTCTTTTCCCTTGTCCGCCCCTCTTTGCCCTACTCTGCCCCTCTTTGCCCCTGTCCGCCCCTCTTTGCCCTTGTCCCGTATTCTCCGCACTTCTCCGCCCCTCTTTTCTCTTGTCCCGTTTTCTCCGCACTGCTCCACCCCTCTTTGCCCTTGTCTACCCCTCTTTCACTTGTCTGCCCCTCATTGCACTTGTCCGCCCCTCTTTGCTCTTGTCCGCCCCTCTTTGCGCTTGTCCGCCCCTCTTTGCCCTTGTCCCGTATTCTCCGCTATTCTCCGCCCCTCTTTGCACTTGTCCGCACCTCTTTGCCCTTGTCCGCACCTCTTTTCCCTTGTCCGCCACTCTTTACTCCTGTCCCATATTCTCTGCACTTCTCCAACCCTCTTTGCCCTTGTCCGCCCCTCTTTGCCGTTGTCCCGTACTCTGCGCACTTCTCTGCCCCTCTTTGCCCTTTTCCACTCCTCATTACCCTTCTCGGGCCCTCTTTGCCTTTGTCCAGTATTCTACGCACTTCTCCGCCCCTTCTTTGCCCTTGTCCGCCCCTGTTTGCCCTTGTCCACACCTCTTTGCCCTTGTCCACCCCCTTTGCCCCTATACGCCCCTCTTTGCCCTTGTCCGCCCCTCTTTTTCCTTCTCCGCCCCTCTTTGCACTTGTCCGCCCCTCTTTGACCTTATCTTCCCCTCTTTGTGATTGTCCGCCCCTCTTTACCCTTATCCGCCCCTCTTTTCCCTTGTCCTGTATTTTCTGCACTTCTCCGCCTCTCTTTGCACTTGTCCGCCCCTCTTTGCCCTTGTACGCACCTCTTTGCCATTGTCCGCCCGTCTTTGCCCTTGTCCGCCCCTCTTTGCACTTGTCCGCCCCTCTTTGCACTTGTCCCATATTCTCTGCACTTCTCCACCCCTCTTTGCCCTTGTCCCGTATTCACAGCACTTGTCTGCCCCTCTTTGCACTTCTCCACTCCTCTTTGTCCTTGTCCGCCCCTCTTTTCCCTTGTCCGCCCCTCTTTGCCCTACTCTGCCCCTCTTTGCCCCTGTCCGCCCCTCTTTGCCCTTGTCCCGTATTCTCCGCACTTCTCCGCCCCTCTTTTCTCTTGTCCCGTTTTCTCTGCACTGCTCCACCCCTCTTTGCCCTTGTCCGCCCCTCTTTCACTTGTCTGCCCCTCATTGCACTTGTCCGCCCCTCTTTGCTCTTGTCCGCCCCTCTTTGCACTTGTCCGCCCCTCTTTTTCCTTCTCCGCCCCTCTTTGCACTTGTCCGCACCTCTTTGACCTTATCTTCCCCTCTTTGTGATTGTCCGCCCCTCTTTACCCTTATCCGCCCCTCTTTTCCCTTGTCCTGTATTTTCTGCACTTCTCCGCCTCTCTTTGCCCTTGTCCGACCCTCTTTGCCCTTGTACGCACCTCTTTGCCATTGTCCGCCCCTCTTTGCTATTGTCCGACCATCTTTGATCTTGTCCCGTATTCTCCACCCTTGTCTGACACTCTTTGCCCTTGTCCGCCCCTCTTAGCACTTCTCCGCACCTCTTTGCCCTTGTCCGAACCTCTTTGCCCTTGTCCGCCCCTCTTTGCACATTTCCGCACCTCTTTGCCTTTGTCCCGTATTCTCCGCATTTGTCTGCCCCTCTTTGCCCTTGTCCGCTCCTCTTTGCCCTTTTCTCGTATTCTCCGCACTTGTCCGCTCCTCTTTGCCTTGTCCGCCCTTCCTTGCCATTGTGCCATATTATCCGCACTTCTCCGCCCCTCTTTGCCACTGTACGCCCCTCTTTGCCCTTGTCCGACCCCCTTTGCCCTTCTCCGAACCTCTTTGTCTTGTCCCATATTTTCCGCACTTCTCCGCCCCTCTTTGCTCTTGTCCGCCCCTCTATGCCCTTGACCCGTATTCTCTGGAATTGTCCGCCCCTCTTTGCCCCTGTCCGCCCCTCTTTGCCCTTGTCCGCCCCACTTTTCCCTTATCCGCCACTCTTTGCTCTTCTCCGCCCCTCTTTGCACTTGTCCGCCCCCTTTGACCTTGTCCACACCTCTTTGCCCTTGTAACCTATTCTCCGCCCTTGTCCACCCCTCTTTTCCCTTGTCCCGTATTCTCCGACGTTGTCCGTCCCTTTTTGCCCTTGTCCCGTATTCTCCAATCTTTTCGGCACCGCTTTGCCCTTTCCCGTATTCTCCGCAATTATCCGCCCCTCTTTGCCCTTGTCCCGTATTCTCCGCACTTCTCCGACCCTCTTTGCCCTTGTCCGCCCCTCTTTGCCCTTGTCCGCCCCTCTTTGCCCTTGTCCGCCAGTCTTTGTCCTTGTCCAACCCTCTTTGCCCTTGTCCCGTATTCTCTGCAATTCTCCGCCCCTCTTTGCCCTTGTCCGCCCCTCTTTGCCCTTGTCCGCCCCTCTTTGCCCTTGTCCGCCCCTCTTTGCCCTTGTCCGCCCCTCTTTGCCCTTGTCCACCCGTCTTTGCCCTTGTCCGCCCGTCTTTGCCCTTGTCCGCCCCTCTTTGCACTTGTCCGCCCCTCTTTGCACTTGTCGCATATTCTCCGCACTTCTCCGCCCCTCTTTGCCCTTGTCCCGTATTCACAGCACTTGTCTGCCCCTTTTTGCACTTCTCCACTCCTCTTTGTCCTTGTCCGCCCCTCTTTTCCCTTGTCCGCCCCTCTTTGCCCTACTCTGCCCCTCTTTGCCCCTGTCCGCCCCTCTTTGCCCTTGTCCCGTATTCTCCGCACTTCTCCGCCCCTCTTTTCTCTTGTCCCGTTTTCTCCGCACTGCTCCACCCCTCTTTGCCCTTGTCCACCCCTCTTTCACTTGTCTGCCCCTCATTGCACTTGTCCGCCCCTCTTTGCTCTTGTCCGCCCCTCTTTGCGCTTGTCCGCCCCTCTTTGCCCTTGTCCCGTATTCTCCGCTATTCTCCGCCCCTCTTTGCACTTGTCCGCACCTCTTTGCCCTTGTCCGCACCTCTTTTCCCTTGTCCGCCACTCTTTACTCCTGTCCCATATTCTCTGCACTTCTCCAACCCTCTTTGCCCTTGTCCGCCCCTCTTTGCCGTTGTCCCGTACTCTGCGCACTTCTCTGCCCCTCTTTGCCCTTTTCCACTCCTCATTACCCTTCTCGGCCCCTCTTTGCCTTTGTCCAGTATTCTACGCACTTCTCCGCCCCTTCTTTGCCCTTGTCCGCCCCTGTTTGCCCTTGTCCACACCTCTTTGCCCTTGTCCACCCCCTTTGCCCCTATACGCCCCTCTTTGCCCTTGTACGCCCCTCTTTTTCCTTCTCCGCCCCTCTTTGCACTTGTCCGCCCCTCTTTGACCTTATCTTCCCCTCTTTGTGATTGTCCGCCCCTCTTTACCCTTATCCGCCCCTCTTTTCCCTTGTCCTGTATTTTCTGCACTTCTCCGCCTCTCTTTGCCCTTGTCCGCCCCTCTTTGCCCTTGTACGCACCTCTTTGCCATTGTCCGCCCCTCTTTGCTATTGTCCGACCATCTTTGATCTTGTCCCGTATTCTCCACCCTTGTCTGAAACTCTTTGCCCTTGTCCGCCCCTCTTAGCACTTCTCCACACCTCTTTGCCCTTGTCCGAACCACTTTGCCCTTGTCCGCCCCTCTTTGCACATTTCCGCACCTCTTTGCCTTTGTCCCGTATTCTCCGCATTTGTCCGCCCCTCTTTGCCCTTGTCCGCTCCTCTTTGCCCTTTTCTCGTATTCTCCGCACTTGTCCGCTCCTCTTTGCCTTGTCCGCCCTTCCTTGCCTTTGTGCCTTATTATCCGCACTTCTCCGCCCCTCTTTGCCATTGTACGCCCCTCCTTGCCCTTGTCCGACCCCCTTTGCCCTTCTCCGAACCTCTTTGCTCTTGTCCCATATTTTCCGCATTTCTCCGCCCCTCTTTGCTCTTGTCCGCCCCTCTATGCCCTTGTCCCGTATTCTCTGGAATTGTCCGCCCCTCTTTGCCCTTGTCCGCCCCTCTTTGCCCTTGTCTGCCCCTCTTTGCCCTTGTCCGCCCCACTTTTCCCTTATCCGCCACTCTTTGCTCTTCTCCGCCCCTCTTTGCACTTGTCCGCCCCTCTTTGACCTTGTCCACACCTCTTTGCCCTTGTAACCTATTCTCCGCCCTTGTCCACCCCTCTTTTCCCTTGTCCCGTATTCTCCGACGTTGTCCGCCCCTTTTTGCCCTTGTCCCGTATTCTCCAATCTTTTCCGCACCGCTTTGCCCTTTCCCGTATTCTCCGCAATTATCCGCCCCTCTTTGCCCTTGTCCCGTATTCTCCGCACTTGTCCGCCCCTCTTTGCCCTTGTCCGCCCCTCTTTGCCCTTATCCGCCCCTCCTTGCACTTCCCCGACCCTCTTTGCACTTCTCCGCCCCTCTTTACACTTTTCCACCCCTCTTTGCCCTTGTCCCGTATTCTCTGCAATTATCCGCCCCCCTTTCCCTTGTCCCGTATTCTCCGCACTTCTCCGCCCCTCTTTGCCCTTGTCCGCACCTCTTTGCCCTTATCCGCCCCTCCTTGCACTTCTCCGCCCCTCCTTGCACTTCTCCGCCCCCTTTACCCTTGTCCTACACTCTTTGCCCTTGTCTGACCCTCTTTGCCCTTGTCCGCCCCTCTTTACACTTGTCCGCTCCTCTTTGTCCTTGTCCGACCCTCTTTGCACTTCTTCGCCCCTCTTTGCCATTGTCCGACCCTCTTTGCCCTTGTCCGCCCCTCTTTGCCATTGTCCACCTCTCTTTGCCCTTGTCCGCCCCTCCATGACATTTGTCCGACTCTCTTTGCCCTTGTCCGCCCCTCTTTGCCCTTGTCCCGTATTTTCCGCACTTCTCCTCCCCTCTTTGATTTGTCCACCCCTCTTTGCCCTGGTCCGCCCCTCTTTGCTTTTTCCGCCCCTCTTTGCCCTTTTCCGCCCTTCTTTGCTCTTGTCCGCCCCTCTTTGCCCTTCTCCGCCCCTCTTTGCCCTTGTCCCGTATTCTCCTCAATTCTACGCCCCTCTTTTCCCTTGTCGGCCCCTCTTTGCCCTTGTCTGACCATCTTTGCCCTTGTCCCGTATTCTCGGCAATTCTCCGTCACTATTTGCCCTTGTCCGCCCATCTTTGCCCTTGTCCGCCCCTCTTTGCCCTTGTCCGTCCCTCTTTGCCCTTTTCCGCCCCCTTTGCCCTTCTCCACCTCTCTTTGCTCTTGTCCGCACTCCTTTGCCCTTGTCCAACCCTCTTTGCCCTTGTCTGACCCTCTTTGCCCTTGTCCCATATTCTCCAACCTTGTCTGACATTCTTTGTCCATGTCCACCCCTCTTTGCCCTGGTCCGCCCCTCTTTGCTTTTTCCGCCCCTCTTTGCACTTTTCCGCACCTCTTTGCTCTTGTCCGCCCCTCTTTGCCCTTTTCCGCCCATCTTTGCCCTTGTCCCGTATTCTCCTCAATTCTACGCCCCTCTTTTCCCTTGTCCGCCCCTCTTTGCCCTTGTCCGTCCCTCTTTGCCCTTTTCCGCCCCCTTTGCCCTTCTCCACCTCTCTTTACTCTTGTCCGCACACCTTTGCCCTTGTCCGACCCTCTTTGCCCTTGTCTGACCCTCTTTGCCCTTGTCCCATATTCTCCGCCCTTGTCTGACATTCTTTGCCCTTGTCCGCCGCTCTTTGCACTTCTCCGCCTCTCTTTGCCCTTGTCCGCCCCTCTTTGCCCTTGTCCGCCCCTCTTTGCACTTGTCTGCACCTCTTTGCATTTGTCCATTATTCTCCTCCCTTGTCCGCCCCTCTTTGCCCTTGTCTGACCCTCTTTACCCTTGTCCGCTCCTCTTTGCCCTTGTCCCGTATTCTCCGAACCCTTCTGCTCATCTTTGCACTTGTCCCGTATTGTCTGCATTTGTCCGCACCTCTTTGGCCTTGTCGGACCCTCTTTTCTCTTGTCCGATCCCTCTTTGCCCTTGTCCGCCCCTCTTCGCCTTTGTCCACCCCACTTTGCCCTTGTCCGCCCCTCTTTGACCTTGTCTGCCCCTCTTTGCACTTGTCCGCCCTGTTTGCACTTGTCTGCCCCTCTTTAACCATGTCCCCCTGTCTTTGACCTTGTGCCGTATTTTCCGCACTTCTCCGCCCCTCTTTGCCCTTGTCTGCCAATCTTTGCCCTTGTCCACCCCTCCTTGCCAGTGTCCTACCCGCTTTGCACTTGTCCGCCCCTCTTTGCCCTTGTTCACCCCTCTTTGCCCTTGTCCCTTCCTCTTTGCCCTTGTCCGCTCCTCTTTACCCTTCTCCGCCCCTCTTTGCCCTTGTCCCATATTCTCAGCAATTCTCCGCCCCTCTATGCCCTTGTCCACCCCTCTTTACACTTGTGCACCCCTCTTTGCAATTTTCCGCTCCTCTTTGCCCTTGTCCGCCCCTCTTTGCCCTTTTCCGATCCTCTTTGATCCTGTCCCATGTTCTCCGCCCTTCTCCGCCCCTCTTTGCTCTTGTCCCGTATTTTCCGCACTTCTCCTCCCCTCTTTGATTTGTCCACCCCTCTTTGCCCTGGTCCACCCCTCTTTGCTTTTTCCGCCCCTCTTTGCCGTTCTCCGCCCCTCTTTGCCCTTGTCCCGTATTCTCCTCAATTCTACGCCCCTCTTTTCCCTTGTCCGCCCCTCTTTGCCCTTGTCCCGTATTTTCCGCACCTCTCCTCCCCTCTTTGATTTGTCCACCCCTCTTTGCCCTGGTCCACCCCTCTTTGCTTTTTCCGCCCCTCTTTGCCCTTCTCCGCCCCTCTTTGCCCTTGTCCCGTATTCTCCTCAATTCTACGCCCCTCTTTTCCCTTGACCGCCCCTCTTTGCCCTTGTCCCATATTCTCTGCATTTCTCCGCCCCTCTTTGCCCTTGTCCGACACTCTTTGCCCTTGTCCGCCCCTCTTTGCCCTTGTCCACCCCTCTTTGCACTTTTCCTCCCCTCTTTTCCCTTGTTCACCCCTCTTTGACCTTGTCTGACACTCTTTGCGCTTCTCTGACCATCTTTGCCGGTTGTCCGACGCTCTTTGCCCTTGTCTGACCCTCTTTACCCTTGTCCGCTCCTCTTTGCCCTTGTCCCGTATTCTCCGAACCCTTCTGCTCATCTTTGCACTTGTCCCGTATTGTCTGCATTTGTCCGCACCTCTTTGGCCTTGTCGGACCCTCTTTTCTCTTGTCCGATCCCTCTTTGCCCTTGTCCGCCCCTCTTCGCCTTTGTCCACCCCACTTTGCCCTTGTCCGCCCCTCTTTGACCTTGTCTGCCCCTCTTTGCCCTTGTCCGCCCTGTTTGCACTTGTCTGCCCCTCTTTAACCATGTCCCCCTGTCTTTGACCTTGTGCCGTATTTTCCGCACTTCTCCGCCCCTCTTTGCCCTTGTCCGCCAATCTTTGCCCTTGTCCACCCCTCCTTGCCAGTGTCCTACCCGCTTTGCACTTGTCCGCCCCTCTTTGTCCTTGTTCACCCCTCTTTGCCCTTGTCCGTTCCTCTTTGCCCTTGTCCGCTCCTCTTTGCCCTTGTCCGCTCCTCTTTGCCCTTCTCCGCCCCTCTTTGCCCTTGTCCCATATTCTCAGCAATTCTCCGCCCCTCTATGCCCTTGTCCACCCCTCTTTACACTTGTGCACCCCTCTTTGCAATTTTCCGCTCCTCTTTGCCCTTGTCCGCCCTTCTTTGCCCTTTTCCGATCCTCTTTGATCCTGTCCCATGTTCTCCGCCCTTCTCCGCCCCTCTTTGCTCTTGTCCGCACACCTTTGCACATGTCGGACACTCTTTGCCCTTGTCCGCCCCTATTTGCCCTTGTCCGCTCCTCTTTGCCCTGGTCCGCCTCTGTTTGCCCTTGTCCGACCCTCTTGGCCCTTGTCCACCCCTTTTTGCCCTTTTCTGCCCCTCTTTGAACTTATCCGCCCCTCTTTGCCCTTGTCCACCCTTCTTTGCCATTGTCCGACCCTCTTTGCCCTTGTCCGCCCCTCTTTGCCATTGTCCACCTCTCTTTGCCCTTGTCCGCCCCTCCATGATATTTGTCCGACACTCTTTGCCCTTGTCCGCCCCTCTTTGCCCTTGTCCCGTATTTCCCGCACTTCTCCTCCCCTCTTTGATTTGTCCACCCCTCTTTGCCCTGGTCCGCCCCTCTTTGCTTTTTCCGCCCCTCTTTGCTTTTTCCGCCCCTCTTTGCCGTTTTCCGCCCCTCTTTGCTCTGGACCGCCCCTCTTTGCCCTTCTCCGCCCCTCTTTGCCCTTGTCCCGTATTCTCCTCAATTCTACGCCCCTCTTTTCCCTTGACCGCCCCTCTTTGCGCTTGTCCCATATTCTCTGCATTTCTCCGCCCCTCTTTGCCCTTGTCCGCCACTCTTTGCCCTTGTCCGCCACTCTTTGCCCTTGTCCGACCCTCTTTGCCCTTGTCCGACCCTCTTTGCCCTTGTCCCCTATTCTCCGCACTAGTCCGCCCCTCTTTGCCCTTGTCCGACCCTCTTTGCCATTGTCCGCCCCTCCATGATATTTGTCCGACACTCTTTGCCCTTGTCCGCCCCTCTTTGCCCTTGTCCCGTATTTTCCGCACTTCTCCTCCCCTCTTTGATTTATCCACCCCTCTTTGCCCTGGTCCACCCCTCTTTGCTTTTTCCGCCCCTCTTTGCTCTGGACCGCCCCTCTTTGCCCTTGTCCCATATTCTCCTCAATTCTACGCCCCTCTTTTCCCTTGACCGCCCCTCTTTGCCCTTGTCCCATATTCTCTGCATTTCTCCGCCCCTCTTTGCCCTTGTCCTCCCCTCTTTGCACTTTTCCTCCCCTCTTTTCCCTTGTTCACCCCTCTTTGCCCTTGTCCCTTCCTCTTTGCCCTTGTCCGCTCCTCTTTACCCTTCTCCGCCCCTCTTTGCCCTTGTCCCATATTCTCAGCAATTCTCCGCCCCTCTATGCCCTTGTCCACCCCTCTTTACACTTGTGCACCCCTCTTTGCAATTTTCCGCTCCTCTTTGCCCTTGTCCGCCCCTCTTTGCCCTTTTCCGATCCTCTTTGATCCTGTCCCATGTTCTCCGCCCTTCTCCGCCCCTCTTTGCTCTTGTCCCGTATTTTCCGCACTTCTCCTCCCCTCTTTGATTTGTCCACCCCTCTTTGCCCTGGTCCACCCCTCTTTGCTTTTTCCGCCCCTCTTTGCCGTTCTCCGCCCCTCTTTGCCCTTGTCCCGTATTCTCCTCAATTCTACGCCCCTCTTTTCCCTTGTCCGCCCCTCTTTGCCCTTGTCCCGTATTTTCCGCACCTCTCCTCCCCTCTTTGATTTGTCCACCCCTCTTTGCCCTGGTCCACCCCTCTTTGCTTTTTCCGCCCCTCTTTGCCCTTCTCCGCCCCTCTTTGCCCTTGTCCCGTATTCTCCTCAATTCTACGCCCCTCTTTTCCCTTGACCGCCCCTCTTTGCCCTTGTCCCATATTCTCTGCATTTCTCCGCCCCTCTTTGCCCTTGTCCGACACTCTTTGCCCTTGTCCGCCCCTCTTTGCCCTTGTCCACCCCTCTTTGCACTTTTCCTCCCCTCTTTTCCCTTGTTCACCCCTCTTTGACCTTGTCTGACACTCTTTGCGCTTCTCTGACCATCTTTGCCGGTTGTCCGACGCTCTTTGCCCTTGTCTGACCCTCTTTACCCTTGTCCGCTCCTCTTTGCCCTTGTCCCGTATTCTCCGAACCCTTCTGCTCATCTTTGCACTTGTCCCGTATTGTCTGCATTTGTCCGCACCTCTTTGGCCTTGTCGGACCCTCTTTTCTCTTGTCCGATCCCTCTTTGCCCTTGTCCGCCCCTCTTCGCCTTTGTCCACCCCACTTTGCCCTTGTCCGCCCCTCTTTGACCTTGTCTGCCCCTCTTTGCCCTTGTCCGCCCTGTTTGCACTTGTCTGCCCCTCTTTAACCATGTCCCCCTGTCTTTGACCTTGTGCCGTATTTTCCGCACTTCTCCGCCCCTCTTTGCCCTTGTCCGCCAATCTTTGCCCTTGTCCACCCCTCCTTGCCAGTGTCCTACCCGCTTTGCACTTGTCCGCCCCTCTTTGTCCTTGTTCACCCCTCTTTGCCCTTGTCCGTTCCTCTTTGCCCTTGTCCGCTCCTCTTTGCCCTTGTCCGCTCCTCTTTGCCCTTCTCCGCCCCTCTTTGCCCTTGTCCCATATTCTCAGCAATTCTCCGCCCCTCTATGCCCTTGTCCACCCCTCTTTACACTTGTGCACCCCTCTTTGCAATTTTCCGCTCCTCTTTGCCCTTGTCCGCCCTTCTTTGCCCTTTTCCGATCCTCTTTGATCCTGTCCCATGTTCTCCGCCCTTCTCCGCCCCTCTTTGCTCTTGTCCGCACACCTTTGCACATGTCGGACACTCTTTGCCCTTGTCCGCCCCTATTTGCCCTTGTCCGCTCCTCTTTGCCCTGGTCCGCCTCTGTTTGCCCTTGTCCGACCCTCTTGGCCCTTGTCCACCCCTTTTTGCCCTTTTCTGCCCCTCTTTGAACTTATCCGCCCCTCTTTGCCCTTGTCCACCCTTCTTTGCCATTGTCCGACCCTCTTTGCCCTTGTCCGCCCCTCTTTGCCATTGTCCACCTCTCTTTGCCCTTGTCCGCCCCTCCATGATATTTGTCCGACACTCTTTGCCCTTGTCCGCCCCTCTTTGCCCTTGTCCCGTATTTCCCGCACTTCTCCTCCCCTCTTTGATTTGTCCACCCCTCTTTGCCCTGGTCCGCCCCTCTTTGCTTTTTCCGCCCCTCTTTGCTTTTTCCGCCCCTCTTTGCCGTTTTCCGCCCCTCTTTGCTCTGGACCGCCCCTCTTTGCCCTTCTCCGCCCCTCTTTGCCCTTGTCCCGTATTCTCCTCAATTCTACGCCCCTCTTTTCCCTTGACCGCCCCTCTTTGCGCTTGTCCCATATTCTCTGCATTTCTCCGCCCCTCTTTGCCCTTGTCCGCCACTCTTTGCCCTTGTCCGCCACTCTTTGCCCTTGTCCGACCCTCTTTGCCCTTGTCCGACCCTCTTTGCCCTTGTCCCCTATTCTCCGCACTAGTCCGCCCCTCTTTGCCCTTGTCCGACCCTCTTTGCCATTGTCCGCCCCTCCATGATATTTGTCCGACACTCTTTGCCCTTGTCCGCCCCTCTTTGCCCTTGTCCCGTATTTTCCGCACTTCTCCTCCCCTCTTTGATTTATCCACCCCTCTTTGCCCTGGTCCACCCCTCTTTGCTTTTTCCGCCCCTCTTTGCTCTGGACCGCCCCTCTTTGCCCTTGTCCCATATTCTCCTCAATTCTACGCCCCTCTTTTCCCTTGACCGCCCCTCTTTGCCCTTGTCCCATATTCTCTGCATTTCTCCGCCCCTCTTTGCCCTTGTCCTCCCCTCTTTGCACTTTTCCTCCCCTCTTTTCCCTTGTTCACCCCTCTTTGACCTTGTCTGACCCTCTTTGCGCTTCTCTGACCATCTTTGCCCGTTGTCCGATGCTCTTTGCCCTTGTCCGACCCTCTTTGCACTTCTCCCGTATTTTCGGCACTTCTCCGCCCCTCTTTGCCCTTTTCCGCCCCTCCTTGCCCTTGTCCGAACCTCTTTGCCCTTGTCCGACCCTCTATGCACTTCTCCCGTATTTTCGGCAATTCTCCGACCCACTTTGCTCTTGTCCGCCCCTCTTTGCCCTGGTCCGCCCCGTTTTTGCCGTTGTCCGCCCCTCTTTGCACTTCTCCGCTCCTCTTTGCCCTTGTCCGCCCCTCTTTGCCCTTGTCAACCCCTCTTTGCACTTCTCCGCAGCTCTTTCAATTGTCCGAACTTCTTTGGCATTGTCCACCTGTCTTTGCCCTTGTCCGCCCCTCTTAGACCTTGTCCAACCCTCTTTGCCATTTTCTGTCCCTCTTTGCCCTGGTTTGATCTTCTTTGCCCTTGTCGGCTGCTCTTTGCCCTTGTCCGCCTCTCTTTGCCCTTGTCCCGTGTTCTCCGCACTTCTCCGCCCCTCTTTGAACTTGTCCGCCCCTCTTTGCCCTTGTCCTGTATTCTCCGCACTTCTCCGCCCCTCTTTCCCCTATTCCGCCCCTCTTAGCCCATGTCCGTTCCTCTTTGCCCTTGTCCGCCCCTCTTTGCACTTGTGTGCCCCTCTTTGACATTTTGCGCCCCTCTTTCCCCTTGTGCGCCCCTCTCTCCCCTTCTCCTCCCCTGTTTGCACTTGTCCGCACCTCTTTGACCTTCTCCCTTATTCTACTCAATTCTCCGCACCTCTTTGCCCTTGTCCGCCATTCTTGTCCTTGTCCAAACCTCTTTGCCCTTGTCCCGTATTCTCTGCAATTCTCCACCCCTCTTTGCCCTTGTCCACCCCTCTTTGACCTTGTCCGCCCGTCTTTGCCCTTTTCCGCCCCTCTTTGCCCTTTTCCGCCCCTCTTTGCCCTTGTCCGCCCCTCTTTGCACTTGTCCGCCCCTCTTTGCACTTGTCCCATATTCTCCACACTTCTACGCCCCTCTTTGCCCTTGTCCGGTATTCACAGCTCTTGTCTGCCCCTTTTTGCACTTCTCCACCCCTCTTTGCCCTTGTCCGCCCCTCTTTCACTTGTCTGCCCCTCATTGCACTTGTCCGCCCCTCTTTGCTCTTGTCCGCCCCTCTTTGCCCTTGTCCCGTATTCTCCGCTATTCTCCGCCCCTCTTTGCACTTGTCCGCACCTCTTTGCCCTTGTCCGCACCTCTTTTCCCTTGTCCGCCACTCTTTACTCCTGTCCCATATTCTCTGCACTTCTCCAACCCTCTTTGCCCTTGTCCGCCCCTCTTTGGCCTTGTCCCGTATTCTGCGCACTTCTCTGCCCCTCTTTGCCCTTTTCCACTCCTCTTTACCCTTCTCGGCCCCTCTTTGCCTTTGTCCAGTATTCTACGCACTTCTCCGCCCCTTCTTTCCCTTGTCCACCCCTATTTGCCCTTGTCCACACCTCTTTGCCCTTGTCCACCCCCTTTGCCCCTATCCGCCCCTCTTTGCCCTTGTCCGCCCCTCTTTTTCCTTCTCCGCCCCTCTTTGCACTTGTCCGCCCCTCTTTGACCTTATCTTCCCCTCTTTGTGATTGTCCGCCCCTCTTTACCCTTATCCGCCCCTCTTTTCCCTTGTCCTATATTTTCTGCACTTCTCCGCCTCTCTTTGCCCTTGTCCGACCCTCTTTGCCCTTGTCCGCCCCTCTTTGCCATTGTCCGCCCCTCTTTGACCTTGTCTGCCCCTCTTTGCCCTTGTACGCACCTCTTTGCCATTGTCCGCCCCTCTTTGCTATTGTCCGATCATCTTTGATCTTGTCCCGTATTCTCCACCCTTGTCTGACACTCTTTGCCCTTGTCCGCCCCTCTTAGCATTTCTCCGCCTCTCTTTGCCCTTGTCCGAACCTCTTTGCCCTTGTCCGCCCCTCTTTGCACATTTCCGCACCTCTTTGTCTTTGTCCCGTATTCTCTGCATTTGTCCGCCCCTCTTTGCCCTTGTCCGCCCCTCTTTACCCTTGTCCGCTCCTCTTTGCCCTTTTCTCGTATTCTCCGCACTTGTCCGCTCCTCTTTGCCTTGTCCGCCCTTCCTTGCCTTTGTGCCATATTATCCGCACTTCTCCGCCCCTCTTTGCCATTGTACGCCCCTCTTTGTCCTTGTCCGACCCCCTTTGCCCTTCTCCGAACCTCTTTGCTCTTGTCCCGTATTTTCCGCACTTCTCCGCCCCTCTTTGCTCTTGTCCGCCCCTCTATGCCCTTGTCCCGTATTCTCTGGAATTTTCCGCCCCTCTTTGCCCTTGTCCACCCCTCTTTGCCCTTGTCCGCCCCTCTTTTCCCTTATCCGCCACTCTTTGCTCTTCTCCGCCCCTCTTTGCACTTGTCCGCCCCTCTTTGACCTTGTCCACACCTCTTTGCCCTTGTAACCTATTCTCCGCCCTTGTCCACCCCTCTTTTCCCTTGTCCCGTATTCTCCGGCCTTGTCCGCCCCTTTTTGCCCTTGTCCCGTATTCTCCAATCTTTTCCGCACCGCTTTGCCCTTTTACCGTATTCTCCGCAATTATCCGCCCCTCTTTGCTCTTGTCCCGTATTCTCCGCACTTCTCCGCCCCTCTTTGCCCTTGTCCGCCCCTCTTTGCCCTTGTCCGCCCCTCTTTGCCCTTATCCGCCCCTCCTTGCACTTCTCCGACCCTCTTTGCACTTCTCCGCCCCTCTTTACACTTTTCCGCCCCTCTTTCCCTTGTCCCGTATTCTCTGCAATTATCCGCCCCTCTTTGCCCTTGTCCCGTATTCTCCGCACTTCTCCGCCCCTCTTTGCCCTTGTCCCGTATTCTCCGCACTTCTCCGCCCCTCTTTGCCCTTGTCCGCCCCTCTTTGCCCTTGTCCGCCCCTCTTTGCCCTTATCCGCCCCTCCTTGCACTTCTCCGCCCCTCCTTGCACTTCTCCACCCCTCTTTACCCTTGTCCTACACTCTTTGCCCTTGTCTGACCCTCTTTGCCCTTGTCCGCCCCTCTTTACACTTGTCCGCTCCTCTTTGCCATTGTCCGACCCTCTTTGCCCTTGTCCGCCCCTCTTTGCCATTGTCCACCTCTCTTTGCCCTTGTCCGCCCCTCCATGACATTTGTCCGACTCTCTTTGCCCTTGTCCACCCCTTTTTGCCCTTGTCCCGTATTTTCCGCACTTCTCCTCCCCTCTTTGATTTGTCCACCCCTCTTTGCCCTGGTCCGCCCCTCTTTGCTTTTTCCGCCCCTCTTTGCCCTTTTCCGCCCCTCTTTGCTCTTGTCCGCCCCTCTTGGCCCTTCTCCGCCCCTCTTTGCCCTTGTCCCGTATTCTCCTCAATTCTACGCCCCTCTTTTCACTTGTCCGCCCCTCTTTGCCCTTGTCTGAACCTCTTTGCACTTGTCCCGTATTCTCGGATATTCTCCGTCACTCTTTGCCCTTGTCCGCCCATCTTTGCCCTTGTCCGCCCCTCTTTGCCCTTGTCCGTCCCTCATTGCCCTTTTCCGCCCCCTTTGCCCTTCTCCACCTCTCTTTGCTCTTCTCCGCACACATTTGCCCTTGTCCGACCCTCTTTGCCCTTGTCTGACCCTCTTTGCCCTTGTCCCATATTCTCCGCCCTTGTCTGACATTCTTAGCCCTTGTCCACCCCTCTTTGCCCTGGTCCGCCCCTCTTTGCCCTTGTCCGCCCCTCTTTGCCATTGTCCGACCCTCTTTGCCCTTGTCCGCCCCTCTTTGCCATTGTCCACCTCTCTTTGCCTTGTCCACCCCTCCATGATATTTGTCCGACACTCTTTGCCCTTGTCCGCCCCTCTTTGCCCTTGTCCCGTATTTTCCGCACTTCTCCTCCCCTCTTTGATTTGTCCACCCCTCTTTGCCCTGGTCCACCCCTCTTTGCTTTTTCCGCCCCTCTTTGCTCTGGACCACCCCTCTTTGCCCTTCTCCGCCCCTCTTTGCCCTTGTCCCGTATTCTCCTCAATTCTACGCGCCTCTTTTCCCTTGACCGCCCCTCTTTGCCCTTGTCCCATATTCTCTGCATTTCTCCGCCCCTCTTTGCCCTTGTCCGCCCCTCTTTGCCCTTGTCCTCCCCTCTTTGCACTTTTCCTCCCCTCTTTTCCCTTGTTCACCCCTCTTTGACCTTGTCTGACCCTCTTTGCGATTCTCTGACCATCTTTGCCCGTTGTCCGATGCTCTTTGCCCTTGTCCGACCCTCTTTGCCCTTCTCCCGTATTTTCGGCACTTCTCCGCCCCTCTTTGCCCTTTTCCGCCCCTCCTTGCCCTTGTCCGAACCTCTTTGCCCTTGTCCGACCCTCTATGCACTTCTCCCGTATTTTCGGCAATTCTCCGACCCACTTTGCTCTTGTCCGCCCCTCTTTGCCCTGGTCCGCCCCGTTTTTGCCGTTGTCCGCCCCTCTTTGCACTTCTCCCCTCCTCTTTGCCCTTGTCCGCCCCTCTTTGCCCTTGTCAACCCCTCTTTGCACTTCTCCGCAGCTCTTTCAATTGTCCGAACTTCTTTGGCATTGTCCACCTGTCTTTGCCCTTGTCCGCCCCTCTTAGACCTTGTCCGACCCTCTTTGCCATTTTCTGTCCCTCTTTGCCCTGGTTTGATCTTCTTTGCCCTTGTCGGCTGCTCTTTGCCCTTGTCCGCCTCTCTTTGCCCTTGTCCCGTGTTCTCCGCACTTCTCCGCCCCTCTTTGTACTTGTCCGCCCCTCTTTGCCCTTGTCCTGTATTCTCCGCACTTCTCCGCCCCTCTTTCCCCTATTCCGCCCCTCTTAGCCCATGTCCGTTCCTCTTTGCTCTTGTCCGCCCCTCTTTCCCCTTGTCCCGTATTCTCCGCAATACTCCGCACCATCTTTGATCTTGTCAGCCCCTCTTTGCGCTTGTCCGCACCTCTTTGCCCTTGTCCGCCCCTCTTTGCCCTTGTCCGCCCCTCTTTGCACTTGTGTGCCCCTCTTTGACATTTTGCGCCCCTCTTTCCCCTTGTGCGCCCCTCTCTCCCCTTCACCGCCCCTGTTTGCACTTGTCCGCACCTCTTTGACCTTCTCCCTTTTTCTACTCAATTCTCCGCACCTCTTTGCCCTTGTCCGCCCCTCTTTGCCCTTGTCCCGTATTGTCAGAACCTCTTAGCCCTTCTCCACCCCTCTTTGCCCTTGTCCGCCATTCTTTGTCCTTGTCAAAACCTCTTTGCCCTTGTCCCGTATTCTCTGCAATTCTCCACCCCTCTTTGCCCTTGTCCACCCCTCTTTGACCTTGTCCGCCCGTCTTTGCCCTTTTCCGCCCCTCTTTGCCCTTGTCCGCCCCTCTTTGCCCTTGTCCGCCCCTCTTTGCACTTGTCCGCCCCTCTTTGCCCTTGTCCCGTATTCACAGCTCTTGTCTGCCCCTCTTTGCACTTCTCCACTCCTCTTTGTCCTTGTCCGCCCCTCTTTTCCCTTGTCCGCCCCTCTTTGCCCTACTCTGCCCCTCTTTGCCCCTGTCCGCCCCTCTTTGCCCTTGTCCCGTATTCTCCGCAATTCTCCGCCCCTCTTTTCTCTTGTCCCGTTTTCTCCGCACTGCTCCACCCCTCTTTGCCCTTGTCCGCCGCTCTTTCACTTGTCTGCCCCTCATTGCACTTGTCCGCCCCTCTTTGCTCTTGTCCGCCCCTCTTTGCACTTGTCCGCCCCTCTTTGCCCTTGTCCCCTATTCTCCGCTATTCTCCGCCCCTCTTTGCACTTGTCCGCACCTCTTTGCCCTTGTCCGCACCTCTTTTCCCTTGTCCGCCACTCTTTACTCCTGTCCCATATTCTCTGCACTTCTCCAACCCTCTTTGCCCTTGTCCGCCCCTCTTTGCCCTTGTCCCGTATTCTGCGCACTTCTCTGCCCCTCTTTGCCCTTTTCCACTCCTCTTTACCCTTCTCCTCCCCTCTTTGCCTTTGTCCAGTATTCTACGCACTTCTCCGCCCCTTCTTTGCCCTTGTCCGCCCCTCCTTGCCCTTGTCCACACCTCTTTGCCCTTGTCCACCCCCTTTGCCCCTATCCGCCCCTCTTTGCCCTTGTCCGCCCCTCTTTTTCCTTCTCCGCCCCTCTTTGCACTTGTCCGCCCCTCTTTGACCTTATCTTCCCCTCTTTGTGATTGTCCGCCCCTCTTTACCCTTATCCGCCCCTCTTTTCCCTTGTCCTGTATTTTCTGCACTTCTCCGCCTCTCTTTGCCCTTGTCCGACCCTCTTTGCCCTTGTCCGCCCCTCTTTGCCATTGTCCGCCCCTCTTTGACCTTGTCTGCCCCTCTTTGCCCTTGTACGCACCTCTTTGCCATTGTCCGCCCCTCTTTGCTATTGTCCGATCATCTTTGATCTTGTCCCGTATTCTCCACCCTTGTCTGACACTCTTTGCCCTTGTCCGCCCCTCTTAGCATTTCTCCGCCCCTCTTTGCCCTTGTCCGAACCTCTTTGCCTTTGTCCGCCCCTCTTTGCACATTTCCGCACCTCTTTGTCTTTGTCCCGTATTCTCCGCATTTGTCCGCCCCTCTTTGCCCTTGTCCGAACCTCTTTGCCCTTGTCCGCACCTCTTTGCCCTTTTCTCGTATTCTCCGCACTTGTCCGCTCCTCTTTGCCTTGTCCGCCCTTCCTTGCCTTTGTGCCATATTATCCGCACTTCTCCGCCCCTCTTTGCCATTGTACGCCCCTCTTTGTCCTTGTCCGACCCCCTTTGCCCTTCTCCGAACCTCTTTGCTCTTGTCCCATATTTTCCGCACTTCTCCGCCCCTCTTTGCTCTTGTCCGCCCCTCTATGCCCTTGTCCCGTATTCTCTGGAATTTTCCGCCCCTCTTTGCCCTTGTCCACCCCTCTTTGCCCTTGTCCGCCCCTCTTTTCCCTTATCCGCCACTCTTTGCTCTTCTCCGCCCCTCTTTGCACTTGTCCGCCCCTCTTTGACCTTGTCCACACCTCTTTGCCCTTGTAACCTATTCTCCGCCCTTGTCCACCCCTCTTTTCCCTTGTCCCGTATTCTCCGACCTTGTCCGCCCCTTTTTGCCCTTGTCCCGTATTCTCCAATCTTTTCCGCCCCTCTTTCCCTTGTCCCGTATTCTCTGCAATTATCCGCCCCTCTTTGCCCTTGTCCCGTATTCTCCGCACTTCTCCGCCCCTCTTTGCCCTTGTCCCGTATTCTCCGCACTTCTCCGCCCCTCTTTGCCCTTGTCCGCCCCTCTTTGCCCTTGTCTGCCCCTCTTTGCCCTTATCCGCCCCTCCTTGCACTTCTCCGCCCCTCCTTGCACTTCTCCACCCCTCTTTACCCTTGTCCTACACTCTTTGCCCTTGTCTGACCCTCTTTGCCCTTGTCCGCCCCTCTTTACACTTGTCCGCTCCTCTTTGTCCTTTTCCGACCCTCTTTGCACTTCTTCGCCCCTCTTTGCCATTGTCCAACCCTCTTTGCCCTTGTCCGCCCCTCTTTGCCATTGTCCACCTCTCTTTGCCCTTGTCCGCCCCTCCATGACATTTGTCCGACTCTCTTTACCCTTGTCCGCCCCTCTTTGCCCTTGTCCGGTATTTTCCGCACTTCTCCTCCCCTCTTTGATTTGTCCACCCCTCTTTGCCCTGGTCCACCCCTCTTTGCTTTTTCCGCCCCTCTTTGCCCTTTTCCGCCCTTCTTTGCTCTTGTCCGCCCCTCTTGGTCCTTCTCCGCCCCTCTTTGCCCTTGTCCCGTATTCTCCTCAATTCTACGCCCCTCTTTTCACTTGTCCGCCCCTCTTTGCCCTTGTCTGAACCTCTTTGCACTTGTCCCGTATTCTCGGATATTCTCCGTCGCTCTTTGCCCTTGTCCGCCCATCTTTGCCCTTGTCCACCCCTCTTTGCCCTTGTCCGTCCCTCTTTGCCCTTTTCCGCCCCCTTTGCCCTTCTCCACCTCTCTTTGCGCTTCTCCGCACACATTTGCCCTTGTCCGACCCTCTTTGCCCTTGTCTGACCCTCTTTGCCCTTGTCCCATATTCTCCGCCCTTGTCTGACATTCTTAGCCCTTGTCCACCCCTCTTTGCCCTGGTCCGCCCCTCTTTGCCCTTGTCCGCCCCTCTTTGCCATTGTCCGACCCTCTTTGCCCTTGTCCGCCCCGCTTTGCCCTTGTCCCGTATTTTCCGCACTTCTCCTCCCCTCTTTGATTTGTCCACCCCTCTTTGCCCTGGTCCAAACCCTCTTTGCTTTTTCCGCCCCTCTTTGCTCTGGACCGCCCCTCTTTGCCCTTCTCCGCCCCTCTTTGCCCTTGTCCCGTATTCTCCTCAATTCTATGCCCCTCCTTTCCCTTGACCGCCCCTCTTTGCCCTTGTCCCCTATTCTCCGCTATTCTCCGCCCCTCTTTGCACTTGTCTGCACCTCTTTGCCCTTGTCCGCACCTCTTTTCCCTTGTCCGCCACTCTTTACTCCTGTCCCATATTCTCTGCACTTCTCCAACCCTCTTTGCCCTTGTCCGCCCCTCTTTGCCCTTGTCCCGTATTCTGCGCACTTCTCTGCCCCTCTTTGCCCTTTTCCACTCCTCTTTACCCTTCTCCTCCCCTCTTTGCCTTTGTCCAGTATTCTACGCACTTCTCCGCCCCTTCTTTGCCCTTGTCCGCCCCTCCTTGCCCTTGTCCACACCTCTTTGCCCTTGTCCACCCCCTTTGCCCCTATCCGCCCCTCTTTGCCCTTGTCCGCCCCTCTTTTTCCTTCTCCGCCCCTCTTTGCACTTGTCCGCCCCTCTTTGACCTTATCTTCCCCTCTTTGTGATTGTCCGCCCCTCTTTACCCTTATCCGCCCCTCTTTTCCCTTGTCCTGTATTTTCTGCACTTCTCCGCCTCTCTTTGCCCTTGTCCGACCCTCTTTGCCCTTGTCCGCCCCTCTTTGCCATTGTCCGCCCCTCTTTGACCTTGTCTGCCCCTCTTTGCCCTTGTACGCACCTCTTTGCCATTGTCCGCCCCTCTTTGCTATTGTCCGATCATCTTTGATCTTGTCCCGTATTCTCCACCCTTGTCTGACACTCTTTGCCCTTGTCCGCCCCTCTTAGCATTTCTCCGCCCCTCTTTGCCCTTGTCCGAACCTCTTTGCCCTTGTCCGCCCCTCTTTGCACATTTCCGCTCCTCTTTGCCCTTTTCTCGTATTCTCCACACTTGTCCGCTCCTCTTTGCCTTGTCCGCCCTTCCTTGCCTTTGTGCCATATTATCCGCACTTCTCCGCCCCTCTTTGCCATTGTACGCCCCTCTTTGTCCTTGTCCGACCCCCTTTGCCCTTCTCCGAACCTCTTTGCTCTTGTCCCATATTTTCCGCACTTCTCCGCCCCTCTTTGCTCTTGTCCGCCCCTCTATGCCCTTGTCCCGTATTCTCTGGAATTTTCCGCCCCTCTTTGCCCTTGTCCACCTCTCTTTGCCCTTGTCCGCCCCTCTTTTCCCTTATCCGCCACTCTTTGCTCTTCTCCGCCCCTCTTTGCACTTGTCCGCACCTCTTTGACCATGTCCACACCTCTTTGCCCTTGTCCGCCCCCTTTGCCCTTCTCCACCTCTCTTTGCGCTTCTCCGCACACATTTGCCCTTGTCCGACCCTCTTTGCCCTTGTCTGACCCTCTTTGCCCTTGTCCCATATTCTCCGCCCTTGTCTGACATTCTTAGCCCTTGTCCACCCCTCTTTGCCCTTGTCCGCCCCTCTTTGCCCTTGTCCGCCCCTCTTTGCCATTGTCCGACCCTCTTTGCACTTGTCCGCCCCTCTTTGCCATTGTCCACCTCTCTTTGCCTTGTCCGCCCCTCCATGATATTTGTCAGACACTCTTTGCCCTTGTCCGCCCCTCTTTGCCCTTGTCCCGTATTTTCCGCACTTCTCCTCCCCTCTTTGATTTGTCCACCCCTCTTTGCCCTGGTCCAAACCCTCTTTGCTTTTTCCGCCCCTCTTTGCTCTGGACCGCCCCTCTTTGCCCTTCTCCGCCCCTCTTTGCCCTTGTCCCGTATTCTCCTCAATTCTACGCCCCTCCTTTCCCTTGACCGCCCCTCTTTGCCCTTGTCCCATATTCTCTGCATTTCTCCGCCCCTCTTTGATCTTGTCCGCCCCTCTTTGCCCTTGTCCTCCCCTCTTTGCACTTTTCCTCCCCTCTTTTCCCTTGTTAACCCCTCTTTGACCTTGTCTGACCATCTTTGCGCTTCTCTGACCATCTTTGCCCGTTGTCCGATGCTCTTTGCCCTTGTCCGACCCTCTTTGCACTTCTCCCGTATTTTCGGCACTTCTCCGCCCCTCTTTGCCCTTTTCCGCCCCTCCTTGCCCTTGTCCGAACCTCTTTGCCCTTGTCCGACCCTCTATGCACTTCTCCCGTATTTTCGGCAATTCTCCGACCCACTTTGCTCTTGTCCGCCCCTCTTTGCCCTGGTCCGCCCCGTTTTTGCCGTTGTCCGCCCCTCTTTGCCCTTGTCCGCCCCTCTTTGCCGTTGTCCGCCCCTCTTTGCCCTTGTCCCGTAACTCCTCACTTCTCCGCCCCTCTTTGCAATTGTCCAGACCTCTTTGCCTTTGTCCGCCCCTCTTTGCACTTGTCCGCCCCTCTTTGCCCTTGTTCGCCACTCTTTGCCCATGTCAGCCCCTCTTTCCCCTTATCCGCCCCTCTTTGCCCTTATCCGCCCCTCTTAGCCCTTTTCCACCCTCTTTGCCCTTGTGCGCCCCTCTTTCCCATTGTCTGCCCCTCTTTGCCCTTGTCCGCCCCTCTTTGTCCTTGTCGCTTATTCTACACATTTCTCCGCACCTCTTTGCCCTTGTCTGCCCCTCTTTGCCCTTGTCCCGTATTCTATGCAGTTCTCTGCAACTCTTTGCACTTGTCAGGCACTATTTGCCCTTGTCCGCCCCTCTTTGCCCTTATCCGGCCCTTCTTGCACTTCTCCGCCCCTCCTTGCACTTCTCCACCCCTCTTTACCCTTGTCCTACACTCTTTGCCCTTGTCTGACCCTCTTTGCCCTTGTCCGCCCCTCTTTACACTTGTCCGCTCCTCTTTGCCATTGTCCGACCCTCTTTGCCCTTGTCCGCCCCTCTTTGCCATTGTCCACCTCTCTTTGCCCTTGTCCGCCCCTCCATGACATTTGTCCGACTCTCTTTGCCCTTGTCCACCCCTCTTTGCCCTTGTCCCGTATTTTCCGCACTTCTCCTCCCCTCTTTGATTTGTCCACCCCTCTTTGCCCTGGTCCGCCCCTCTTTGCTTTTTCCGCCCCTCTTTGCCCTTTTCCGCCCCTCTTTGCTCTTGTCCGCCCCTCTTGGCCCTTCTCCGCCCCTCTTTGCCCTTGTCCCGTATTCTCCTCAATTCTACGCCCCTCTTTTCACTTGTCCGCCCCTCTTTGCCCTTGTCTGAACCTCTTTGCACTTGTCCCGTATTCTCGGATATTCTCCGTCACTCTTTGCCCTTGTCCGCCCATCTTTGCCCTTGTCCGCCCCTCTTTGCCCTTGTCCGTCCCTCATTGCCCTTTTCCGCCCCCTTTGCCCTTCTCCACCTCTCTTTGCTCTTCTCCGCACACATTTGCCCTTGTCCGACCCTCTTTGCCCTTGTCTGACCCTCTTTGCCCTTGTCCCATATTCTCCGCCCTTGTCTGACATTCTTAGCCCTTGTCCACCCCTCTTTGCCCTTGTCCGCCCCTCTTTGCCCTTGTCCGCCCCTCTTTGCCATTGTCCGACCCTCTTTGCCCTTGTCCGCCCCTCCTTGCCATTGTCCACCTCTCTTTGCCTTGTCCACCCCTCCATGATATTTGTCCGACACTCTTTGCCCTTGTCCGCCCCTCTTTGCCCTTGTCCCGTATTTTCCGCACTTCTCCTCCCCTCTTTGATTTGTCCACCCCTCTTTGCCCTGGTCCACCCCTCTTTGCTTTTTCCGCCCCTCTTTGCTCTGGACCACCCCTCTTTGCCCTTCTCCGCCCCTCTTTGCCCTTGTCCCGTATTCTCCTCAATTCTACGCGCCTCTTTTCCCTTGACCGCCCCTCTTTGCCCTTGTCCCATATTCTCTGCATTTCTCCGCCCCTCTTTGCCCTTGTCCGCCCCTCTTTGCCCTTGTCCTCCCCTCTTTGCACTTTTCCTCCCCTCTTTTCCCTTGTTCACCCCTCTTTGACCTTGTCTGACCATCTTTGCGATTCTCTGACCATCTTTGCCCGTTGTCCGATGCTCTTTGCCCTTGTCCGACCCTCTTTGCCCTTCTCCCGTATTTTCGGCACTTCTCCGCCCCTCTTTGCCCTTTTCCGCCCCTCCTTGCCCTTGTCCGAACCTCTTTGCCCTTGTCCGACCCTCTATGCACTTCTCCCGTATTTTCGGCAATTCTCCGACCCACTTTGCTCTTGTCCGCCCCTCTTTGCCCTGGTCCGCCCCGTTTTTGCCGTTGTCCGCCCCTCTTTGCACTTCTCCCCTCCTCTTTGCCCTTGTCCGCCCCTCTTTGCCCTTGTCAACCCCTCTTTGCACTTCTCCGCAGCTCTTTCAATTGTCCGAACTTCTTTGGCATTGTCCACCTGTCTTTGCCCTTGTCCGCCCCTCTTAGACCTTGTCCGACCCTCTTTGCCATTTTCTGTCCCTCTTTGCCCTGGTTTGATCTTCTTTGCCCTTGTCGGCTGCTCTTTGCCCTTGTCCGCCTCTCTTTGCCCTTGTCCCGTGTTCTCCGCACTTCTCCGCCCCTCTTTGTACTTGTCCGCCCCTCTTTGCCCTTGTCCTGTATTCTCCGCACTTCTCCGCCCCTCTTTCCCCTATTCCGCCCCTCTTAGCCCATGTCCGTTCCTCTTTGCTCTTGTCCGCCCCTCTTTCCCCTTGTCCCGTATTCTCCGCAATACTCCGCACCATCTTTGATCTTGTCAGCCCCTCTTTGCGCTTGTCCGCACCTCTTTGCCCTTGTCCGCCCCTCTTTGCCCTTGTCCGCCCCTCTTTGCACTTGTGTGCCCCTCTTTGACATTTTGCGCCCCTCTTTCCCCTTGTGCGCCCCTCTCTCTCCTTCACCGCCCCTGTTTGCACTTGTCCGCACCTCTTTGACCTTCTCCCTTTTTCTACTCAATTCTCCGCACCTCTTTGCCCTTGTCCGCCCCTCTTTGCCCTTGTCCCGTATTGTCAGAACCTCTTAGCCGTTCTCCACCCCTCTTTGCCCTTGTCCGCCATTCTTTGTCCTTGTCAAAACCTCTTTGCCCTTGTCCCGTATTCTCTGCAATTCTCCACCCCTCTTTGCCCTTGTCCACCCCTCTTTGACCTTGTCCGCCCGTCTTTGCCCTTTTCCGCCCCTCTTTGCCCTTGTCCGCCCCTCTTTGCCCTTGTCCGCCCCTCTTTGCACTTGTCCGCCCCTCTTTGCCCTTGTCCCGTATTCACAGCTCTTGTCTGCCCCTCTTTGCAGTTCTCCACTCCTCTTTGTCCTTGTCCGCCCCTCTTTTCCCTTGTCCGCCCCTCTTTGCCCTACTCTGCCCCTCTTTGCCCCTGTCCGCCCCTCTTTGCCCTTGTCCCGTATTCTCCGCAATTCTCCGCCCCTCTTTTCTCTTGTCCCGTTTTCTCCGCACTGCTCCACCCCTCTTTGCCCTTGTCCGCCCCTCTTTCACTTGTCTGCCCCTCATTGCACTTGTCCGCCCCTCTTTGCTCTTGTCCGCCCCTCTTTACACTTGTCCGCCCCTCTTTGCCCTTGTCCCCTATTCTCCGCTATTCTCCGCCCCTCTTTGCACTTGTCCGCACCTCTTTGCCCTTGTCCGCACCTCTTTTCCCTTGTCCGCCACTCTTTACTCCTGTCCCATATTCTCTGCACTTCTCCAACCCTCTTTGCCCTTGTCCGCCCCTCTTTGCCCTTGTCCCGTATTCTGCGCACTTCTCTGCCCCTCTTTGCCCTTTTCCACTCCTCTTTACCCTTCTCCTCCCCTCTTTGCCTTTGTCCAGTATTCTACGCACTTCTCCGCCCCTTCTTTGCCCTTGTCCGCCCCTCCTTGCCTTGTCCACACCCTCTTTGCCCTTGTCCACCCCCTTTGCCCCTATCCGCCCCTCTTTGCCCTTGTCCGCCCCTCTTTTTCCTTCTCCGCCCCTCTTTGCACTTGTCCGCCCCTCTTTGACCTTATCTTCCCCTCTTTGTGATTGTCCGCCCCTCTTTACCCTTATCCGCCCCTCTTTTCCCTTGTCCTGTATTTTCTGCACTTCTCCGCCTCTCTTTGCCCTTGTCCGACCCTCTTTGCCCTTGTCCGCCCCTCTTTGCCATTTTCCGCCCCTCTTTGACCTTGTCTGCCCCTCTTTGCCCTTGTACGCACCTCTTTGCCATTGTCCGCCCCTCTTTGCTATTGTCCGATCATCTTTGATCTTGTCCCGTATTCTCCACCCTTGTCTGACACTCTTTGCCCTTGTCCGCCCCTCTTAGCATTTCTCCGCCCCTCTTTGCCCTTGTCCGAACCTCTTTGCCCTTGTCCGCCCCTCTTTGCACATTTCCGCACCTCTTTGTCTTTGTCCCGTATTCTCCGCATTTGTCCGCCCCTCTTTGCCCTTGTCCGCCCCTCTTTGCCCTTGTCCGCTCCTCTTTGCCCTTTTCTCGTATTCTCCGCACTTGTCCGCTCCTCTTTGCCTTGTCCGCCCTTCCTTGCCTTTGTGCCATATTATCCGCACTTCTCCGCCCCTCTTTGCCATTGTACGCCCCTCTTTGTCCTTGTCCGACCCCCTTTGCCCTTCTCCGAACCTCTTTGCTCTTGTCCCATATTTTCCGCACTTCTCCGCCCCTCTTTGCTCTTGTCCGCCCCTCTATGCCCTTGTCCCGTATTCTCTGGAATTTTCCGCCCCTCTTTGCCCTTGTCCACCCCTCTTTGCCCTTGTCCGCCCCTCTTTTCCCTTATCCGCCACTCTTTGCTCTTCTCCGCCCCTCTTTGCACTTGTCCGCCCCTCTTTGACCTTGTCCACACCTCTTTGCCCTTGTAACCTATTCTCCGCCCTTGTCCACCCCTCTTTTCCCTTGTCCCGTATTCTCCGACCTTGTCCGCCCCTTTTTGCCCTTGTCCCGTATTCTCCAATCTTTTCCGCCCCTCTTTCCCTTGTCCCGTATTCTCTGCAATTATCCGCCCCTCTTTGCCCTTGTCCCGTATTCTCCGCACTTCTCCGCCCCTCTTTGCCCTTGTCCCGTATTCTCCGCACTTCTCCGCCCCTCTTTGCCCTTGTCCGCCCCTCTTTGCCCTTGTCCGCCCCTCTTTGCCCTTATCCGCCCCTCCTTGCACTTCTCCGCCCCTCCTTGCACTTCTCCACCCCTCTTTACCCTTGTCCTACACTCTTTGCCCTTGTCTGACCCTCTTTGCCCTTGTCCGCCCCTCTTTACACTTGTCCGCTCCTCTTTGTCCTTTTCCGACCCTCTTTGCACTTCTTCGCCCCTCTTTGCCATTGTCCAACCCTCTTTGCCCTTGTCCGCCCCTCTTTGCCATTGTCCACCTCTCTTTGCCCTTGTCCGCCCCTCCATGACATTTGTCCGACTCTCTTTACCCTTGTCCGCCCCTCTTTGCCCTTGTCCGGTATTTTCCGCACTTCTCCTCCCCTCTTTGATTTGTCCACCCCTCTTTGCCCTGGTCCACCCCTCTTTGCTTTTTCCGCCCCTCTTTGCCCTTTTCCGCCCTTCTTTGCTCTTGTCCGCCCCTCTTGGTCCTTCTCCGCCCCTCTTTGCCCTTGTCCCGTATTCTCCTCAATTCTACGCCCCTCTTTTCACTTGTCCGCCCCTCTTTGCCCTTGTCTGAACCTCTTTGCACTTGTCCCGTATTCTCGGATATTCTCCGTCGCTCTTTGCCCTTGTCCGCCCATCTTTGCCCTTGTCTGCCCCTCTTTGCCCTTGTCCGTCCCTCTTTGCCCTTTTCCGCCCCCTTTGCCCTTCTCCACCTCTCTTTGCGCTTCTCCGCACACATTTGCCCTTGTCCGACCCTCTTTGCCCTTGTCTGACCCTCTTTGCCCTTGTCCCATATTCTCCGCCCTTGTCTGACATTCTTAGCCCTTGTCCACCCCTCTTTGCCCTGGTCCGCCCCTCTTTGCCCTTGTCCGCCCCTCTTTGCCATTGTCCGACCCTCTTTGCCCTTGTCCGCCCCGCTTTGCCCTTGTCCCGTATTTTCCGCACTTCTCCTCCCCTCTTTGATTTGTCCACCCCTCTTTGCCCTGGTCCAAACCCTCTTTGCTTTTTCCGCCCCTCTTTGCTCTGGACCGCCCCTCTTTGCCCTTCTCCGCCCCTCTTTGCCCTTGTCCCGTATTCTCCTCAATTCTACGCCCCTCCTTTCCCTTGACCGCCCCTCTTTGCCCTTGTCCCCTATTCTCCGCTATTCTCCGCCCCTCTTTGCACTTGTCTGCACCTCTTTGCCCTTGTCCGCACCTCTTTTCCCTTGTCCGCCACTCTTTACTCCTGTCCCATATTCTCTGCACTTCTCCAACCCTCTTTGCCCTTGTCCGCCCCTCTTTGCCCTTGTCCCGTATTCTGCGCACTTCTCTGCCCCTCTTTGCCCTTTTCCACTCCTCTTTACCCTTCTCCTCCCCTCTTTGCCTTTGTCCAGTATTCTACGCACTTCTCCGCCCCTTCTTTGCCCTTGTCCGCCCCTCCTTGCCCTTGTCCACACCTCTTTGCCCTTGTCCACCCCCTTTGCCCCTATCCGCCCCTCTTTGCCCTTGTCCGCCCCTCTTTTTCCTTCTCCGCCCCTCTTTGCACTTGTCCGCCCCTCTTTGACCTTATCTTCCCCTCTTTGTGATTGTCCGCCCCTCTTTACCCTTATCCGCCCCTCTTTTCCCTTGTCCTGTATTTTCTGCACTTCTCCGCCTCTCTTTGCCCTTGTCCGACCCTCTTTGCCCTTGTCCGCCCCTCTTTGCCATTGTCCGCCCCTCTTTGACCTTGTCTGCCCCTCTTTGCCCTTGTACGCACCTCTTTGCCATTGTCCGCCCCTCTTTGCTATTGTCCGATCATCTTTGATCTTGTCCCGTATTCTCCACCCTTGTCTGACACTCTTTGCCCTTGTCCGCCCCTCTTAGCATTTCTCCGCCCCTCTTTGCCCTTGTCCGAACCTCTTTGCCCTTGTCCGCCCCTCTTTGCACATTTCCGCTCCTCTTTGCCCTTTTCTCGTATTCTCCGCACTTGTCCGCTCCTCTTTGCCTTGTCCGCCCTTCCTTGCCTTTGTGCCATATTATCCGCACTTCTCCGCCCCTCTTTGCCATTGTACGCCCCTCTTTGTCCTTGTCCGACCCCCTTTGCCCTTCTCCGAACCTCTTTGCTCTTGTCCCATATTTTCCGCACTTCTCCGCCCCTCTTTGCTCTTGTCCGCCCCTCTATGCCCTTGTCCCGTATTCTCTGGAATTTTCCGCCCCTCTTTGCCCTTGTCCACCTCTCTTTGCCCTTGTCCGCCCCTCTTTTCCCTTATCCGCCACTCTTTGCTCTTCTCCGCCCCTCTTTGCACTTGTCCGCACCTCTTTGACCATGTCCACACCTCTTTGCCCTTGTCCGCCCCCTTTGCCCTTCTCCACCTCTCTTTGCGCTTCTCCGCACACATTTGCCCTTGTCCGACCCTCTTTGCCCTTGTCTGACCCTCTTTGCCCTTGTCCCATATTCTCCGCCCTTGTCTGACATTCTTAGCCCTTGTCCACCCCTCTTTGCCCTTGTCCGCCCCTCTTTGCCCTTGTCCGCCCCTCTTTGCCATTGTCCGACCCTCTTTGCCCTTGTCCGCCCCTCTTTGCCATTGTCCACCTCTCTTTGCCTTGTCCGCCCCTCCATGATATTTGTCAGACACTCTTTGCCCTTGTCCGCCCCTCTTTGCCCTTGTCCCGTATTTTCCGCACTTCTCCTCCCCTCTTTGATTTGTCCACCCCTCTTTGCCCTGGTCCAAACCCTCTTTGCTTTTTCCGCCCCTCTTTGCTCTGGACCGCCCCTCTTTGCCCTTCTCCGCCCCTCTTTGCCCTTGTCCCGTATTCTCCTCAATTCTACGCCCCTCCTTTCCCTTGACCGCCCCTCTTTGCCCTTGTCCCATATTCTCTGCATTTCTCCGCCCCTCTTTGATCTTGTCCGCCCCTCTTTGCCCTTGTCCTCCCCTCTTTGCACTTTTCCTCCCCTCTTTTTTCCTTTTTCACCCCTCTTTGACCTTGTCTGACCATCTTTGCGCTTCTCTGACCATCTTTGCCCGTTGTCCGATGCTCTTTGCCCTTGTCCGACCCTCTTTGCACTTCTCCCGTATTTTCGGCACTTCTCCGCCCCTCTTTGCCCTTTTCCGCCCCTCCTTGCCCTTGTCCGAACCTCTTTGCCCTTGTCCGACCCTCTATGCACTTCTCCCGTATTTTCGGCAATTCTCCGACCCACTTTGCTCTTGTCCGCCCCTCTTTGCCCTGGTCCGCCCCGTTTTTGCCGTTGTCCGCCCCTCTTTGCCCTTGTCCGACCCTCTTTGCCGTTGTCCACCCCTCTTTGCCCTTGTCCCGTAACTCCTCACTTCTCCGCCCCTCTTTGCAATTGTCCAGACCTCTTTGCCTTTGTCCGCCCCTCTTTGCACTTGTCCGCCCCTCTTTGCCCTTGTTCGCCACTCTTTGCCCATGTCAGCCCCTCTTTCCCCTTATCCGCCCCTCTTTGCCCTTATCCGCCCCTCTTAGCCCTTTTCCACCCTCTTTGCCCTTGTGCGCCCCTCTTTGCCATTGTCTGCCCCTCTTTGCCCTTGTCCGCCCCTCTTTGTCCTTGTCGCTTATTCTACACATTTCTCCGCACCTCTTTGCCCTTGTCTGCCCCTCTTTGCCCTTGTCCCGTATTCTATGCAGTTCTCTGCAACTCTTTGCACTTGTCAGGCACTATTTGCCCTTGTCCGCCCCTGGTTGCCCTTGTCCGCCCCTCTTTGCTCTTGTCCCGTATTCTCCGCACTTCTCCGCCCCTCTTTGCACTTGTCCAGACCTCTTTGCCTTTGTCCGCCCCTCTTTGCACTTGTCCGCCCCTCTTTGCCCTTGTTCGCCACTCTTTGCCCTTGTCCGCATGTCTTTTCCCTTGTCCGCCACTTTTTGAATTGTCCACCACTCTTCACCTAGTCCGCCCCTCTTTCCCCTTCTCCGTCCCTCTTTACCCTTGTCCGTCCCTCTTTCCACTTGTCCGCCCCTCTTTCCACTTGTCCGCCTCTCTTTGCCCTTGTCCACCCCTTTTTGCCCTTGTCCCGTATTCTCTGCACTTTTCTGCCCCTCTTTGCCCTTGTCCGCCCCTCTTTGCCCTGGTCCACCCCTCTTTGCCCTTTGTCCGCCCCTCTTTGCCCTTGTCCGATCCTCTTTGCCCTTGTCCGCCCCTCTTTGCCCTTGTCCGCACCTCTTTCCCCTTGACCACCCCTCTTTGCCCTTCACCGCTCCTCTTAGCCCTTGTCCCGTATTCTCCACACTTCTTCCCCCACTTTGCCCTGGTCCCATATTCTCTATACTTGTCCGCCCCTCCTTGCACTTGCCATCCCGTCTTTTCACTTGTCCACCCCTGTTTGCCCTTGTCCGACCCTGTTTGCCCTTGTCCCATATTCTCCGCAATTCTCCGACCCTTTTTGCCCTTGTCCGCCCCTCTTTGCCCTTGTCCGCCCCTCTTTGCCCTTCTCCGCCCCTCTTTGCACTTGTCCACACAACTTTGCCATTGTCCAGTATTCTCCGCACTTCTCCGCCCCTTCTTTGCCCTTCTCCGCCCCTCTTTGCCCTTGTCCGACCCTTTTTGCCCTTGTCAGCCCCTCTTTCCCCTTATCCGCCCCTCTTTGCCCTTGTCCGCCCCTCTTAGCCCTTTTCTACCCTCTTTGCCCTTGTCTACCCCTCTTTGCGCTTGTCCGCCCCTCTTTGCCCTTGTCCGCCCCTCTTTGCCCTTGTATGCCCCTCTTTGCACTTTTGCGCCCCTCTTTGCCCTTGTGCGCCCCTCTTTCCCATTGTCCGCCCCTCTTTGCCCTTGTCCGCCCCTCTTTGTCCTTGTCCCTTATTCTACGCATTTCTCCGCACCTCTTTGCCCTTGTCCGCCCCTCTTTGCCCTTGTCCCGTATTCTCCACCCCTCTTTGCCCTTTTTTGCCCCTCTTTGCCCTTGTCCACCATTCTTTGCCCTTGTCCGCACCTCTTTGCCTTTGTCCTGTATTCGAAGCAATTCTTCGCCCCTCTTTCCACTTGTCCGCCACTATTTGCACTTGTCCGCCCCTGTTTGCCCTTGTCTGCCCCACTTTGCACTTGTCCCTTATTCTCCGCACTTGTCTGCCCCTCTTTGCCCTTGTCCACCCTTCTTTGCCCTTGTCCACCCCTCTTTGCCCTTGTCCGCCCCTCTTTGCCCTTGTCCGGTCCTCTTTGCCCTTGTCCGCACCTCTTTGCCCTTGTCCGCCCCTCTTTGCACTTGTCCGCCCCTCTTTGCACTTGACCACCCCTCTTTGCCCTTCTCCGCTCCTCTTAGCCCTTGTCCCGTATTCTCCACACTTCTTCCCCCACTTTGCCCTTGTCCCGTATTCTCTGCACTTGTCCGCCCCTCCTTGCCCTTGCCATCCCCTCTTTGCCCTTGTCCCTCCCTCTTTGCCCTTGTCCGCCCCTCTTTGCCCTTGTCCCGTATTCTGCTCACTTCTCCGACCGTTTTTGCCCTTGTCCGCAACTCTTTGCCCTTTTCCGCCCCTCTTTGCCCTTCTCCGCCCCTCTTTGCACTTGTCCACACCTCTTTGCACTTGTTCGTCCATGTTTGCACTTGTCCGCCCATCTTTGCCATTGTCCGACCCTCTTTGCCCTTGTCCGCCCCTCTTAGCCCTTTTCCACCCTCTTTGCCCTTGTCCCGTATTCTCCGCCCCTCTTTGCCCTTCTCCGCCCCTCTTTGCTCTTGTCCACACATCTTTCCCCTTGTCCAGTATTCTCCGCACTTCTCCTCCCCTTTTTTGCCCTTCTCCGCCCCTCTTTGAACTTGTCCACACCTCTTTGCACTTGTTCGTCCATGTTTGCACTTGTCCGCCCATCTTTGCCATTGTCCGACCCTCTTTGCCCTTGTCAGCCCCTCTTTCCCCTTATCCACCCCTCTTTGCCCTTGTCCGCCCCTCTTAGCCCTTTTCCACCCTCTTTGCAATTTTCTACCCCTCTTTGCCCTTGTCCGCCCCTCTTTGCCCTTCTCCGCCCCTCTTTGCACTTGTGTACCCCTCTTTGCACTTTTGCGCCCCTCTTTGTCCTTGTGCGCCCCTCTTTCTCATTGTCTGCCCCTCTTTGCCCTTGTCCGCCCCTCTTTGTCCTTGTCGCTTATTCTACGCATTTCTCCGCACCTCTTTGCCCTTGTCTACCCCTCTTTGCCCTTGTCCCGTATTCTATGCAATTCTCTGCAACTCTTTGCACTTGTCAGGCACTATTTGCCCTTGTCCGCCCCTGGTTGCCCTTGTCCGCCCCTCTTTGATCTTGTCCCGTATTCTCCGCACTTGTCTGCCCCTCTTTGCACTTGTCCACCCTTCTTTGCACTTCTCCGACCCTCTTTGCCTTGGTCCGCGCATCTTTGCACTTGTCCACCCCTCTTTGCACTTGTTCGCCCCTCTTTCCCCTTGTCCGCCCCTCTTTCCACTTGTCCGCCCCTCTTTGCACATGCCCGCCCCTCTTTGCCCTTGTCTGCCCCTCTTTGCCCTTGTCCCGTATTCTCCGCCCCTCTTTGCCCTTGTCCAAACCTCTTTGCCCTTGTCCGCACCTCTTTGAACTTGTCCGCCCTTCTTTGCACTTGTGCGCCCCTCTTTGCCATTGTCAGTCCCTCTTTGCACTTGTCCGCCCCTTTTTTGCCCTTGTCCCCTTGTCATTGCCTTTGTCCCTTATTCCCCGCACTTCTCCACCCCTCTTTACCCTTGTCCCGTATTCTCCTCACTTCTCCGACCGTTTTTGCCCTTGTCCACAACTCTTTGCCCTTTTCCGCCCCTCTTTGCCCTTCTCCGCCCCTCTTTGCACTTGTCCACACATCTTTCCCCATGTCCAGTATTCTCCGCACTTCTCCTCCCCTTTTTTGCCCTTCTCCGCCCCTCTTTGAACTTGTCCACACCTCTTTGCACTTGTTCGTCCATGTTTGCACTTGTCCGCCCATCTTTGCCATTGTCCGACCCTCTTTGCCCTTGTCAGCCCCTCTTTCCCCTTATCCGCCCCTCTTTGCCCTTGTCCGCCCCTCTTAGCCCTTTTCCACCCTCTTTGCCCTTGTCTACCCCTCTTTGCCCTTGTCCGCCCCTCTTTGCCCTTCTCCGCCCCTCTTTGCACTTGTGTACCCCTCTTTGCACTTTTGCGCCCCTCTTTGCCCTTGTGCGCCCCTCTTTCCCATTGTCTGCCCCTCTTTGCCCTTGTACTTCCGTCTTTGCCCTTGTCCGCCCCTCTTTGCCCTTATCCGCACCTCTTTGCCCTTGTCCAGTATTCTCGGCACTTCTCCGCCCCTTATTTGCCCTTGTCCGCCCCTCTTTGCCCTTGTCCGACCCTCTTTGCAGTTGTCCGCCCCTATTTGCACTTGTCCGACCCTCTTTGCCCTTGTCAGCCCCTCTTTGCCCTTGTCAGCCCCTCTTTGCACTTATCCACCCCTCTTTGCCCTTGTCCGCCCCTCTTTGCTCTTGTCCCGTATTCTCCGCACTTCTCCGCACCTCTTTGCCCTTGTCCGCCCCTATTTGCCCTTGTCCGCCCCTCTTTGCCCTTGTCCACCCCTCTTTGCACTTGTCCCGTATTCTCCGCATTTGTCCGCCCCTCTTTGCACTTGTCCGCCCTTCTTTGAACTTGTCCGCCCCTCTTTGCCCTTGTATGCCCCTCTTTGCACTTGTCCGCCCCTCTTTGCACTTCTCCGCCCCTCTTTGCCCTTGTCCGCCCCTCTTTGCACTTCTCCGCCCCTCTTTGCCCTTGTCCGCCCTCTTTGTACTTCTCTGCCCCTCTATGCCCATGTCTGTCCCTCTTTGCCCTTGTCCGCACCTGTTTGCCATTTTCTGCCCCTCTTTGCGCTTGTCCGCCCCTTTTTGCCCTTGTCCCGAATTCTCTTTTTTTCTCCGCCCCTCTTTGCTCTTGTCCCGTATTCTCCGCATTTATCCGCCCCTCTTTGCCCTTGTCCGCCCCTCTTTGCCCTTGTCCGCCCGTCTTTCCCCGTGTCCGCCCTTCTTTGCCCTTCTCCGCCCCTTTTTTCCCATGTCCCGTATTCTCGGCACTTCTCCGCCCCTCTTTGCCCTTGTCCGCCCCTCTTTGCCCTTTGTCCGCCCCTCTTTGCCCTTGTCCGCCCCTCTTTGCCCTTCTCCCTTATTCTCCGACCGTCTTTGCCCTTGTCCCGTATTCTCCGCACTTCTCCGCCCGTCTTTGCCCTTGTCCGCCAGTCTTTGCCCTTGTCCGCCAGTCTTTGCCCTTGTCCGCCAGTCTTTGCCCTTCTCCGCCCCTCTTTGCCCTTGTCCGCCCGTCTTTGCACTTTTCTGCCCGTCTTTGCCCTTGTCCTCCCGTCTCTGCCCTTCTCCGCCCGTCTTTGCCCTTTTCCGCCCCTCTTTACCCTTGTCCACACCTCTTTGCCCTTTTCCGCCCCTCTTTGTCCTTGTCCGCCCCTCTTTGCATTTGTCCGCCTGTCTTTGCCCTTGTCCGCACCTCTTTGCCCTTGTCCGACCCTCTTTGCCCTTGTCCCGTATTTTTGGCACGTCTCTGCCCCTCTTTGCTCTTGTCCGCCCCTCTTTGCCCTTGTCCGCACCTCTTTGCCCTTGTCCCGTATTCTCCATAATTTTCCACCCCTCTTTGACCTTGTCCGCCCCTCTTTGCCCTTGTCCCGTATTCTCCGCACTTGTCCGCCCCTCTTTGCCCTTGTCCCGTTTTCTCCGCACTTCTCTGTCCCTCTTTAACTTTGTCCTGTATTCTCCACAATTCTAAGACACTCTTTGACCTTGTCCCGTATTCTCCGCACTTCTCCGCCCCTCTTTGCCCTTGTCCACCCCTCTTTGCCCTTATCTGCCCTTCCTTAAACTTGTCTGCCCCTCTTTGCCCTTGTCCGCACCTCTTTGCACTTGTCCGACCCTCTATGAATTTGTCCGCACCTCTTTCTGCTTGTCCGCCCCTCTTTGCACTTGTCCGCCCCTCTTTGCCCTTGTCGACACCTCTTTGCAATTGTCCGTCCGTCTTTGCCCTTTTCCGACCCTCTTTGCCCTTGTCCCGTATTCTCCGCCCTGGTCCGCCACTCTTTGCACTTGTCCGTCCCTCTTTGACCTTCTCCACCCCTCTTTGCCATTGTCCGCCCCTCTTTGAACTTGTCCCGTATTCTCTGCAATTCTCCGCCCCTCTTTGCAATTCTCCCGTATTTTCCGCAATTCTCCGCCCGTCTTTGCCCTTGTCCACCCCTCTTTGCCCTTGTCCGCCCCTCTTTGCCCTTGTCCGGTCCTCTTTGCCCTTGTCCGCACCTCTTTGCCCTTGTCCGCCCCTCTTTGCACTTGTCCGCCCCTCTTTGCACTTGACCACCCCTCTTTGCCCTTCTCCGCTCCTCTTAGCCCTTGTCCCGTATTCTCCACACTTCTTCCCCCACTTTGCCCTTGTCCCGTATTCTCTGCACTTGTCCGCCCCTCCTTGCCCTTGCCATCCCCTCTTTGCCCTTGTCCCTCCCTCTTTGCCCTTGTCCGCCCCTCTTTGCCCTTGTCCCGTATTCTGCTCACTTCTCCGACCGTTTTTGCCCTTGTCCGCAACTCTTTGCCCTTTTCCGCCCCTCTTTGCCCTTCTCCGCCCCTCTTTGCACTTGTCCACACCTCTTTGCACTTGTTCGTCCATGTTTGCACTTGTCCGCCCATCTTTGCCATTGTCCGACCCTCTTTGCCCTTGTCCGCCCCTCTTAGCCCTTTTCCACCCTCTTTGCCCTTGTCCCGTATTCTCCGCCCCTCTTTGCCCTTCTCCGCCCCTCTTTGCTCTTGTCCACACATCTTTCCCCTTGTCCAGTATTCTCCGCACTTCTCCTCCCCTTTTTTGCCCTTCTCCGCCCCTCTTTGAACTTGTCCACACCTCTTTGCACTTGTTCGTCCATGTTTGCACTTGTCCGCCCATCTTTGCCATTGTCCGACCCTCTTTGCCCTTGTCAGCCCCTCTTTCCCCTTATCCGCCCCTCTTTGCCCTTGTCCGCCCCTCTTAGCCCTTTTCCACCCTCTTTGCAATTTTCTACCCCTCTTTGCCCTTGTCCGCCCCTCTTTGCCCTTCTCCGCCCCTCTTTGCACTTGTGTACCCCTCTTTGCACTTTTGCGCCCCTCTTTGTCCTTGTGCGCCCCTCTTTCTCATTGTCTGCCCCTCTTTGCCCTTGTCCGCCCCTCTTTGTCCTTGTCGCTTATTCTACGCATTTCTCCGCACCTCTTTGCCCTTGTCTACCCCTCTTTGCCCTTGTCCCGTATTCTATGCAATTCTCTGCAACTCTTTGCACTTGTCAGGCACTATTTGCCCTTGTCCGCCCCTGGTTGCCCTTGTCCGCCCCTCTTTGATCTTGTCCCGTATTCTCCGCACTTGTCTGCCCCTCTTTGCACTTGTCCACCCTTCTTTGCACTTCTCCGACCCTCTTTGCCTTGGTCCGCGCATCTTTGCACTTGTCCACCCCTCTTTGCACTTGTTCGCCCCTCTTTCCCCTTGTCCGCCCCTCTTTCCACTTGTCCGCCCCTCTTTGCACATGCCCGCCCCTCTTTGCCCTTGTCTGCCCCTCTTTGCCCTTGTCCCGTATTCTCCGCCCCTCTTTGCCCTTGTCCAAACCTCTTTGCCCTTGTCCGCACCTCTTTGAACTTGTCCGCCCTTCTTTGCACTTGTGCGCCCCTCTTTGCCATTGTCAGTCCCTCTTTGCACTTGTCCGCCCCTTTTTTGCCCTTGTCCCCTTGTCATTGCCTTTGTCCCTTATTCCCCGCACTTCTCCACCCCTCTTTACCCTTGTCCCGTATTCTCCTCACTTCTCCGACCGTTTTTGCCCTTGTCCACAACTCTTTGCCCTTTTCCGCCCCTCTTTGCCCTTCTCCGCCCCTCTTTGCACTTGTCCACACATCTTTCCCCATGTCCAGTATTCTCCGCACTTCTCCTCCCCTTTTTTGCCCTTCTCCGCCCCTCTTTGAACTTGTCCACACCTCTTTGCACTTGTTCGTCCATGTTTGCACTTGTCCGCCCATCTTTGCCATTGTCCGACCCTCTTTGCCCTTGTCAGCCCCTCTTTCCCCTTATCCGCCCCTCTTTGCCCTTGTCCGCCCCTCTTAGCCCTTTTCCACCCTCTTTGCCCTTGTCTACCCCTCTTTGCCCTTGTCCGCCCCTCTTTGCCCTTCTCCGCCCCTCTTTGCACTTGTGTACCCCTCTTTGCACTTTTGCGCCCCTCTTTGCCCTTGTGCGCCCCTCTTTCCCATTGTCTGCCCCTCTTTGCCCTTGTACTTCCCTCTTTGCCCTTGTCCGCCCCTCTTTGCCCTTATCCGCACCTCTTTGCCCTTGTCCAGTATTCTCGGCACTTCTCCGCCCCTTATTTGCCCTTGTCCGCCCCTCTTTGCCCTTGTCCGACCCTCTTTGCAGTTGTCCGCCCCTATTTGCACTTGTCTGACCCTCTTTGCCCTTGTCAGCCCCTCTTTGCCCTTGTCAGCCCCTCTTTGCACTTATCCACCCCTCTTTGCCCTTGTCCGCCCCTCTTTGCTCTTGTCCCGTATTCTCCGCACTTCTCCGCACCTCTTTGCCCTTGTCCGCCCCTATTTGCCCTTGTCCGCCCCTCTTTGCCCTTGTCCACCCCTCTTTGCACTTGTCCCGTATTCTCCGCATTTGTCCGCCCCTCTTTGCACTTGTCCGCCCTTCTTTGAACTTGTCCGCCCCTCTTTGCCCTTGTATGCCCCTCTTTGCACTTGTCCGCCCCTCTTTGCACTTCTCCGCCCCTCTTTGCCCTTGTCCGCCCCTCTTTGCACTTCTCCGCCCCTCTTTGCCCTTGTCCGCCCTCTTTGTACTTCTCTGCCCCTCTATGCCCATGTCCGTCCCTCTTTGCCCTTGTCCGCACCTGTTTGCCATTTTCTGCCCCTCTTTGCGCTTGTCCGCCCCTTTTTGCCCTTGTCCCGAATTCTCTTTTTTTCTCCGCCCCTCTTTGCTCTTGTCCCGTATTCTCCGCATTTATCCGCCCCTCTTTGCCCTTGTCCGCCCCTCTTTGCCCTTGTCCGCCCGTCTTTCCCCGTGTCCGCCCTTCTTTGCCCTTCTCCGCCCCTTTTTTCCCATGTCCCGTATTCTCGGCACTTCTCCGCCCCTCTTTGCCCTTGTCCGCCCCTCTTTGCCCTTTGTCCGCCCCTCTTTGCCCTTGTCCGCCCCTCTTTGCCCTTCTCCCTTATTCTCCGACCGTCTTTGCCCTTGTCCCGTATTCTCCGCACTTCTCCGCCCGTCTTTGCCCTTGTCCGCCAGTCTTTGCCCTTGTCCGCCAGTCTTTGCCCTTGTCCGCCAGTCTTTGCCCTTCTCCGCCCCTCTTTGCCCTTGTCCGCCCGTCTTTGCACTTTTCTGCCCGTCTTTGCCCTTGTCCTCCCGTCTCTGCCCTTCTCCGCCCGTCTTTGCCCTTTTCCGCCCCTCTTTACCCTTGTCCACACCTCTTTGCCCTTTTCCGCCCCTCTTTGTCCTTGTCCGCCCCTCTTTGCATTTGTCCGCCTGTCTTTGCCCTTGTCCGCACCTCTTTGCCCTTGTCCGACCCTCTTTGCCCTTGTCCCGTATTTTTGGCACGTCTCCGCCCCTCTTTGCTCTTGTCCGCCCCTCTTTGCCCTTGTCCGCACCTCTTTGCCCTTGTCCCGTATTCTCCATAATTTTCCACCCCTCTTTGACCTTGTCCGCCCCTCTTTGCCCTTGTCCCGTATTCTCCGCACTTGTCCGCCCCTCTTTGCCCTTGTCCCGTTTTCTCCGCACTTCTCTGTCCCTCTTTAACTTTGTCCTGTATTCTCCACAATTCTAAGACACTCTTTGACCTTGTCCCGTATTCTCCGCACTTCTCCGCCCCTCTTTGCCCTTGTCCACCCCTCTTTGCCCTTATCTGCCCTTCCTTAAACTTGTCTGCCCCTCTTTGCCCTTGTCCGCACCTCTTTGCACTTGTCCGACCCTCTATGAATTTGTCCGCACCTCTTTCTGCTTGTCCGCCCCTCTTTGCACTTGTCCGCCCCTCTTTGCCCTTGTCGACACCTCTTTGCAATTGTCCGTCCGTCTTTGCCCTTTTCCGACCCTCTTTGCCCTTGTCCCGTATTCTCCGCCCTGGTCCGCCACTCTTTGCACTTGTCCGTCCCTCTTTGACCTTCTCCACCCCTCTTTGCCATTGTCCGCCCCTCTTTGAACTTGTCCCGTATTCTCTGCAATTCTCCGCCCCTCTTTGCAATTCTCCCGTATTTTCCGCAATTCTCCGCCCGTCTTTGCCCTTGTCCGCTCTTTTTTTCCACTTGTCTGCCCCTCTTTGCACTTGTCCGCCCCTATTTGCCCTTGTCCACCCTTCTTTGCCCTTGTCCACCCCTCTTTGCCCTTGTCCGCCCCTCTTTGCCCTTGTCCGGTCCTCTTTGCCCTTGTCCGCACCTCTTTGCCCTTGTCCGCCCCTCTTTGCACTTGTCCGCCCCTCTTTGCACTTGACCACCCCTCTTTGCCCTTCTCCGCTCCTCTTAGCCCTTGTCCCGTATTCTCCACACTTCTTCCCCCACTTTGCCCTTGTCCCGTATTCTCTGCACTTGTCCGCCCCTCCTTGCCCTTGCCATCCCCTCTTTGCCCTTGTCCCTCCCTCTTTGCCCTTGTCCGCCCCTCTTTGCCCTTGTCCCGTATTCTGCTCACTTCTCCGACCGTTTTTGCCCTTGTCCGCAACTCTTTGCCCTTTTCCGCCCCTCTTTGCCCTTCTCCGCCCCTCTTTGCACTTGTCCACACCTCTTTGCACTTGTTCGTCCATGTTTGCACTTGTCCGCCCATCTTTGCCATTGTCCGACCCTCTTTGCCCTTGTCCGCCCCTCTTAGCCCTTTTCCACCCTCTTTGCCCTTGTCCCGTATTCTCCGCCCCTCTTTGCCCTTCTCCGCCCCTCTTTGCTCTTGTCCACACATCTTTCCCCTTGTCCAGTATTCTCCGCACTTCTCCTCCCCTTTTTTGCCCTTCTCCGCCCCTCTTTGAACTTGTCCACACCTCTTTGCACTTGTTCGTCCATGTTTGCACTTGTCCGCCCATCTTTGCCATTGTCCGACCCTCTTTGCCCTTGTCAGCCCCTCTTTCCCCTTATCCGCCCCTCTTTGCCCTTGTCCGCCCCTCTTAGCCCTTTTCCACCCTCTTTGCAATTTTCTACCCCTCTTTGCCCTTGTCCGCCCCTCTTTGCCCTTCTCCGCCCCTCTTTGCACTTGTGTACCCCTCTTTGCACTTTTGCGCCCCTCTTTGTCCTTGTGCGCCCCTCTTTCTCATTGTCTGCCCCTCTTTGCCCTTGTCCGCCCCTCTTTGTCCTTGTCGCTTATTCTACGCATTTCTCCGCACCTCTTTGCCCTTGTCTACCCCTCTTTGCCCTTGTCCCGTATTCTATGCAATTCTCTGCAACTCTTTGCACTTGTCAGGCACTATTTGCCCTTGTCCGCCCCTGGTTGCCCTTGTCCGCCCCTCTTTGATCTTGTCCCGTATTCTCCGCACTTGTCTGCCCCTCTTTGCACTTGTCCACCCTTCTTTGCACTTCTCCGACCCTCTTTGCCTTGGTCCGCGCATCTTTGCACTTGTCCACCCCTCTTTGCACTTGTTCGCCCCTCTTTCCCCTTGTCCGCCCCTCTTTCCACTTGTCCGCCCCTCTTTGCACATGCCCGCCCCTCTTTGCCCTTGTCTGCCCCTCTTTGCCCTTGTCCCGTATTCTCCGCCCCTCTTTGCCCTTGTCCAAACCTCTTTGCCCTTGTCCGCACCTCTTTGAACTTGTCCGCCCTTCTTTGCACTTGTGCGCCCCTCTTTGCCATTGTCAGTCCCTCTTTGCACTTGTCCGCCCCTTTTTTGCCCTTGTCCCCTTGTCATTGCCTTTGTCCCTTATTCCCCGCACTTCTCCACCCCTCTTTACCCTTGTCCCGTATTCTCCTCACTTCTCCGACCGTTTTTGCCCTTGTCCACAACTCTTTGCCCTTTTCCGCCCCTCTTTGCCCTTCTCCGCCCCTCTTTGCACTTGTCCACACATCTTTCCCCATGTCCAGTATTCTCCGCACTTCTCCTCCCCTTTTTTGCCCTTCTCCGCCCCTCTTTGAACTTGTCCACACCTCTTTGCACTTGTTCGTCCATGTTTGCACTTGTCCGCCCATCTTTGCCATTGTCCGACCCTCTTTGCCCTTGTCAGCCCCTCTTTCCCCTTATCCGCCCCTCTTTGCCCTTGTCCGCCCCTCTTAGCCCTTTTCCACCCTCTTTGCCCTTGTCTACCCCTCTTTGCCCTTGTCCGCCCCTCTTTGCCCTTCTCCGCCCCTCTTTGCACTTGTGAACCCCTCTTTGCACTTTTGCGCCCCTCTTTGCCCTTGTGCGCCCCTCTTTCCCATTGTCTGCCCCTCTTTGCCCTTGTACTTCCCTCTTTGCCCTTGTCCGCCCCTCTTTGCCCTTATCCGCACCTCTTTGCCCTTGTCCAGTATTCTCGGCACTTCTCCGCCCCTTATTTGCCCTTGTCCGCCCCTCTTTGCCCTTGTCCGACCCTCTTTGCAGTTGTCCGCCCCTATTTGCACTTGTCCGACCCTCTTTGCCCTTGTCAGCCCCTCTTTGCCCTTGTCAGCCCCTCTTTGCACTTATCCACCCCTCTTTGCCCTTGTCCGCCCCTCTTTGCTCTTGTCCCGTATTCTCCGCACTTCTCCGCACCTCTTTGCCCTTGTCCGCCCCTATTTGCCCTTGTCCGCCCCTCTTTGCCCTTGTCCACCCCTCTTTGCACTTGTCCCGTATTCTCCGCATTTGTCCGCCCCTCTTTGCACTTGTCCGCCCTTCTTTGAACTTGTCCGCCCCTCTTTGCCCTTGTATGCCCCTCTTTGCACTTGTCCGCCCCTCTTTGCACTTCTCCGCCCCTCTTTGCCCTTGTCCGCCCCTCTTTGCACTTCTCCGCCCCTCTTTGCCCTTGTCCGCCCTCTTTGTACTTCTCTGCCCCTCTATGCCCATGTCCGTCCCTCTTTGCCCTTGTCCGCACCTGTTTGCCATTTTCTGCCCCTCTTTGCGCTTGTCCGCCCCTTTTTGCCCTTGTCCCGAATTCTCTGTTTTTCTCCGCCCCTCTTTGCTCTTGTCCCGTATTCTCGGCACTTCTCCGCCCCTCTTTGCCCTTGTCCGCCCCTCTTTGCCCTTTGTCCGCCCCTCTTTGCCCTTGTCCGCCCCTCTTTGCCCTTCTCCCTTATTCTCCGACCGTCTTTGCCCTTGTCCCGTATTCTCCGCACTTCTCCGCCCGTCTTTGCCCTTGTCCGCCAGTCTTTGCCCTTGTCCGCCAGTCTTTGCCCTTGTCCGCCAGTCTTTGCCCTTCTCCGCCCCTCTTTGCCCTTGTCCGCCCGTCTTTGCACTTTTCTGCCCGTCTTTGCCCTTGTCCTCCCGTCTCTGCCCTTCTCCGCCCGTCTTTGCCCTTTTCCGCCCCTCTTTACCCTTGTCCACACCTCTTTGCCCTTTTCCGCCCCTCTTTGTCCTTGTCCGCCCCTCTTTGCATTTGTCCGCCTGTCTTTGCCCTTGTCCGCACCTCTTTGCCCTTGTCCGACCCTCTTTGCCCTTGTCCCGTATTTTTGGCACGTCTCTGCCCCTCTTTGCTCTTGTCCGCCCCTCTTTGCCCTTGTCCGCACCTCTTTGCCCTTGTCCCGTATTCTCCATAATTTTCCACCCCTCTTTGACCTTGTCCGCCCCTCTTTGCCCTTGTCCCGTATTCTCCGCACTTGTCCGCCCCTCTTTGCCCTTGTCCCGTTTTCTCCGCACTTCTCTGTCCCTCTTTAACTTTGTCCTGTATTCTCCACAATTCTAAGACACTCTTTGACCTTGTCCCGTATTCTCCGCACTTCTCCGCCCCTCTTTGCCCTTGTCCACCCCTCTTTGCCCTTATCTGCCCTTCCTTAAACTTGTCTGCCCCTCTTTGCCCTTGTCCGCACCTCTTTGCACTTGTCCGACCCTCTATGAATTTGTCCGCACCTCTTTCTGCTTGTCCGCCCCTCTTTGCACTTGTCCGCCCCTCTTTGTCCTTGTCGACACCTCTTTGCAATTGTCCGTCCGTCTTTGCCCTTTTCCGACCCTCTTTGCCCTTGTCCCGTATTCTCCGCCCTGGTCCGCCACTCTTTGCACTTGTCCGTCCCTCTTTGACCTTCTCCACCCCTCTTTGCCATTGTCCGCCCCTCTTTGAACTTGTCCCGTATTCTCTGCAATTCTCCGCCCCTCTTTGCAATTCTCCCGTATTTTCCGCAATTCTCCGCCCGTCTTTGCCCTTGTCCGCTCTTTTTTTCCACTTGTCTGCCCCTCTTTGCACTTGTCCGCCCCTATTTGCCCTTTTCCGCCCCTCTTTGCCCTTTTGCGCCCCTTCTTTGCCCTTGTCCGCACCTCTTTGCCCTTGTCCGCACCACTTTGCACTTGTCCCGTATTCTCCACACTTCTCCGAACCTCTTTGCCCTTCTCCGCCCCTCTTTGACCTTGTCCGCCCCTCTTTGCCCTTGTCCCGTATTCTCCGTCCCTCTTTTCACTTGTCCCCCCACCTTTGCCCTTGTCCGCCCCTCTTTGCCCTTGTCCACCCCACCTTGCCCTTGTCCCATGTTCTCTGCAATTCTCTGCCCCTCTTTGCCCTTGTCCGCTCCTCTTTCCCTTGTTCCGTATTCTGCGCACTTCTCCGCCCCTCTTTTCCCTTCTCTGCCCCCTTTGCCCTTGTCAGCCCCTCTTTGACCTTGTCCGCCCCTCTTTGCCCTTGTCCGCCCCTCTTTGCCCTTGTGCGCCCCTTCTTTGCCCTTGTCCGGCCCTCTTTGCCCTTGTCCGCCCCTCTTTACACTTGTCCTGTATTCTCCGCCCCTCTTTGCACTTGTCCGCCCCTCTTTGCCCTTGTGCGCCCCTTCTTTGCCCTTGTCCGCCCCTCTTTGCCCTTGTCCGCCCCTCTTTGCACTTGTCCCGTATTCTTCACACTTCTCCGAACCTCTTTGCCCTTATCCACCCCTCTTTGCCCTTGTCCGAACCTCTTTGCCCTTGTCCCGTATTCTCCGCAATTCTCTGCCCCTCTTTGCCATTGTTCGCAGCTATTTGCCCTTTTCCGCCCCTCTTTGCACTTGTCCCGTATTCTCCGTACTTGTCCACCCCTCTTTGCACTTGTCCGACCCTCTTTGCAGTTGTCCGCCCCTGTTTGCACTTGTCCGCCCCTCTTTGCCCTACTCCACTCCTCTTTGACCTTGTCTGCCCCTCTTTAACCTTGTCCCGTATTCTCTGCCCCACTTTGCCCTTGTCCGCCCTTCTTTGCCCTTGTCCGCCCTTCTTTGCCCTTGTCCGCCCCTCTTTGCCCTTGTTCGCCCCTCTTTGCACTTGTCCAGTATTCTCCGCACTTCTCCACCCCTCTTTTCCCTTGTCCAATATTATCCGCAATTCTCCACCCCTCTTTGCCCTTGTCCTCCCCTCTTTGCCCTTGTCCCGTATTCTCCGCAACTATCCGCCCCTCTGTGCCCTTGTCCGACCCTCTTTGTTCTTGTCTGCCCCTCTTTACACTTGTCCATCCCTCTTTGCCCTTGTCCGCCCCTCTTTGCCCTTGTCCCGTATTCTCCGCACTTCTCCGACCCTTTTTGCCTGTCCGCCCCTCTTTGCCATTGTCCACCCCTCTTTGCCCTTCTCCGCCCCACTTTGCCCTTCTCCGCAACTCTTTGCCCTTGTCCATTATTCTCGGCACTTCTCCGCCCCTTCTTTGCCCTTGTCCGCCCCTCTTTGCCCTTGTCCGACCCTCTTTCCAGTTGTCCGCCCCTGTTTGCACTTGTCCGCACCTATTTGCCCTTGTCCGACCCTCTTTACACTCTTCCGACCCTCTTTGCAGTTGTCCGCCCCTGTTTGCACTTGTCCGCACCTCTTTGCCTTTGTCCGCCCCTCTTTGCACTTGTCCACACATCTTTCCCCTTGTCCAGTATTCTCCGCACTTCTCCGCCCCTTCTTTGCCCTTCTCCGCCCCTCTTTGCACTTGTCCATACCTCTTTGCACTTGTTCGTCCATGTTTGCACTTGTCCGCCCATCTTTGCCCTTGTCCGACCCTCTTTGCCCTTGTCAGCCCCTCTTTCCCCTTATCCGCCCCTCTTAGCCCTTTTCCACCCTCTTTGCCCTTGTCTACCCCTCTTTGCCCTTGTCCGCCCCTCTTTGCCCTTGTCCGCCCCTCTTTGCATTTGTGTACCCCTCTTTGCACTTTTGCGCCCCTCTTTGCCCTTGTGTGTCCCTCTTTCCCATTGTCCGCCCCTCTTTGCCCTTGTCTGCCCCTCTTTGCCCTTGTCCCTTATTCTATGCAATTCTCCGCACCTCTTTGCACTTGTCCGCCACTATTTGCCCTTGTCCGCCCCTGGTTGCCCTTGTCCGCCCCTTTTTGCTCTTGTCCCCTATTCTCCGCACTTGTCTGCCCCTCTTTGCACCTGTCCACCCTTCTTTGCACTTCTCCTACCCTCTTTGCCCTGGTCCGCACCTCTTTGCCCTTGTCCGCCCCTCTTTGCACTTCTCCGACCCTCTTTGCACTTGTCCGCCCCTCTTTGCCCTTGCCCGCCCCTCTTTGCCCTTGTCTGCCCCTTTTTGCCCTTGTCCCGTATTCCCCGCACTTCTTCGCCCCTCTTTGCCCTTGTCCCGTATTCTCCGCAATTCTCCGCCCCTCTTTGCACTTGTCCGACTCTCTTTGGCCTTGTCCCGTATTCTCCGCATTTGTCCGCCCCTCTTTCCCCTTGACTGCCCCTATTTGCCCTTGTCTACCCCTCTTTGCCCTTGTCCGCCCCTCTTTGCCCTTCCCCCGTATTCTCCGCCCCTCTTTGCACTTGTCCAAACCTCTTTGCCCTTGTCCGCACCTCTTTGAACTTGTCCGCCCTTCTTTGCACTTGTGCGCCCCTCTTTGCCATTGTCAGTCCCTCTTTGCACTTTTCCGCCCCTTTTTTTTCCTTGTCCCCACCTCTTTGCCCTTGTCCCGTATTCTCCGCACTTCTCCACCCCTCTTTGCCCTTCTCCGCTTCTCTTTGCCCCTGTCCGCCCCTCTTTGCACTTGTCTGAACCTCTTTGCAATTGTCAGACCCTCCTTGTCCTTGTCCGCCCCTTTTTGCCCTTGTCCGCCCCTTTTTGCCCTTGTCCGCCCCTTTTTGCCCTTGTCCGTTCCTCTTTGCCCTTGTCCGCCCCTCTTTGCTCTTGTCCGCCCCTCTTTTCCCTTGTCTGCCCCTCTCTGCATTGTCCGCCATTTTTGCCCTTGTCCCGAATTCTCCGCACTTCTCCGCCCCTCTTTGCTCTTGTCATGTATTCTCCACACTTGTCTGCCCCTCTTTACCCTTTTCCGCCCCTCTTTGCCCTTGTCCGCCCGTCTCTGCCCTTATCCCCCCTCTTTGCCCTTGTCCCGTATTCTCCGCCCCTCTTTGCCCTTGTCTAACCCTCTTTGCCCTAGTCCGCCCCTCTTTGAACTTGTCCCACCCACTTTGCACTTGTGCGCCCCTCTTTGTGCTTCTGCCCCCCTGTTTACACTTGTCCGCCCTTCTTTGCCCTTTTCCGCCCCTTTTTGCCCTTGTCCGCCCCTCTTTGCCTTTTTCCCGTATACTCCGCTCTTCTCCGAACCTCTTTCCCCTTATCCGCCCCTCTTTGCCCTACTCCACTCCTCTTTGACCTTGTCTGCCCCTCTTTAACCTTGTCCTGTATTCTCCGCCCCTCTTTGCCCTTGTCCGCCCTTCTTTACCCTTGTCCGCCCCTCTTCGGCCTTGTTCGCCCCTCTTTGCATTTGTCCCGTATTCTCCGCACTTCTCCGCCCCTCTTTTCCCTTGTCCCATATTATCTGCAATTCTCCACCCCTCTTTGCCCTTGTCCGCCCCTCTTTGCCCTTGTCCCGTATTCTCCGCACTTCTCCGACCCTTTTTGCCTGTCCGCCCCTCTTTGCCATTGTCCGCCCCTCTTTGCCCTTCTCCGCCCCACTTTGCCCTTATCCGCCTCTCTTTCCCCTTGTCCAGTATTCTCGGCACTTCTCCGCCCCTTCTTTGCCCTTGTCCGCCCCTCTTTGCCCTTGTCCGACCCTCTTTGCAGTTGTCTGCCCCTGTTTGCACTTGTCCGCACCTATTTGCTCTTGTCCGACCCTCTTTGCCCTTGTCAGCCCCTCTTTGCCCTTATCCGCCCCTCTTTGCCCTTGTCCGCCACTCTTTGCCCTTGTCCCGTATTCTCCGCAATTCTCCGCCCCTCTTTACCTTTGTCCGCACCTATTTGCCCTTGTCCGCCCCTCTTTGCCCTTTTCCGCCCCTCTTTGCCCTTGTCCCGTATTCTCCGTACTTGTCCACCCCTCTTTGCACTTGTCCGACCCTCTTTGCAGTTGTCCGCCCCTGTTTCCACTTGTCCGCCCCTCTTTGCCCTACTCCACTCCTCTTTGACCTTGTCTGCCCCTCTTTAACCTTGTCCCGTATTCTCTGCCCCACTTTGCCCTTGTCCGCCCTTCTTTGCCCTTGTCCGACCCTCTTTGCCATTTTCTGTCCCTCTTTGCCCTGGTTTGATCTTCTTTGCCCTTGTCGGCTGCTCTTTGCCCTTGTCCGCCTCTCTTTGCCCTTGTCCCGTGTTCTCCGCACTTCTCCGCCCCTCTTTGTACTTGTCCGCCCCTCTTTGCCCTTGTCCTGTATTCTCCGCACTTCTCCGCCCCTCTTTCCCCTATTCCGCCCCTCTTAGCCCATGTCCGTTCCTCTTTGCTCTTGTCCGCCCCTCTTTCCCCTTGTCCCGTATTCTCCGCAATACTCCGCACCATCTTTGATCTTGTCAGCCCCTCTTTGCGCTTGTCCGCACCTCTTTGCCCTTGTCCGCCCCTCTTTGCCCTTGTCCGCCCCTCTTTGCACTTGTGTGCCCCTCTTTGACATTTTGCGCCCCTCTTTCCCCTTGTGCGCCCCTCTCTCCCCTTCTCCGCCCCTGTTTGCACTTTTCCGCACCTCTTTGACCTTCTCCCTTTTTCTACTCAATTCTCCGCACCTCTTTGCCCTTGTCCGCCCCTCTTTGCCCTTGTCCCGTATTGTCAGACCCTCTTAGCCCTTCTCCGCCCCTCTTTGCCCTTGTCCGCCATTCTTTGTCCTTGTCAAAACCTCTTTGCCCTTGTCCCGTATTCTCTGCAATTCTCCACCCCTCTTTGCCCTTGTCCACCCCTCTTTGACCTTGTCCGCCCGTCTTTGCCCTTGTCCGCCCCTCTTTGCCCTTGTCCGCCCCTCTTTGCCCTTGTCCGCCCCTCTTTGCACTTGTCCGCCCCTCTTTGCCCTTGTCCCGTATTCACAGCTCTTGTCTGCCCCTCTTTGCACTTCTCCACTCCTCTTTGTCCTTGTCCGCCCCTCTTTTCCCTTGTCCGCCCCTCTTCGCCCTACTCTGCCCCTCTTTGCCCCTGTCCGCCCCTCTTTGCCCTTGTCCCGTATTCTCCGCAATTCTCCGCCCCTCTTTTCTCTTGTCCCGTTTTCTCCGCACTGCTCCACCCCTCTTTGCCCTTGTCCGCCCCTCTTTCACTTGTCTGCCCCTCATTGCACTTGTCCGCCCCTCTTTGCTCTTGTCCGCCCCTCTTTGCACTTGTCCGCCCCTCTTTGCCCTTGTCCCCTATTCTCCGCTATTCTCCGCCCCTCTTTGCACTTGTCCGCACCTCTTTTCCCTTGTCCGCCACTCTTTACTCCTGTCCCATATTCTCTGCACTTCTCCAACCCTCTTTGCCCTTGTCCGCCCCTCTTTGCCCTTGTCCCGTATTCTGCGCACTTCTCTGCCCCTCTTTGCCCTTTTCCACTCCTCTTTACCCTTCTCCGCCCCTCTTTGCCTTTGTCCAGTATTCTACGCACTTCTCCGCCCCTTCTTTGCCCTTGTCCGCCCCTCTTTGCCCTTGTCCACACCTCTTTGCCCTTGTCCACCCCCTTTGCCCCTATCCGCCCCTCTTTGCCCTTGTCCGCCCCTCTTTTTCCTTCTCCGCCCCTCTTTGCACTTGTCCGCCCCTCTTTGACCTTATCTTCCCCTCTTTGTGATTGTCCGCCCCTCTTTACCCTTATCCGCCCCTCTTTTCCCTTGTCCTGTATTTTCTGCACTTCTCCTCCCCTCTTTGATTTGTCCACCCCTCTTTGCCCTGGTCCAAACCCTCTTTGCTTTTTCCGCCCCTCTTTGCTCTGGACCGCCCCTCTTTGCCCTTCTCCACCCCTCTTTGCCCTTGTCCCGTATTCTCCTCAATTCTACGCCCCTCCTTTCCCTTGACCGCCCCTCTTTGCCCTTGTCCCATATTCTCTGCATTTCTCCGCCCCTCTTTGCCCTTGTCCGCCCCTCTTTGCCCTTGTCCTCCCCTCTTTGCAATTTTCCTCCCCTCTTTTCCCTTGTTCACCCCTCTTTGACCTTGTCTGACCCTCTTTGCGCTTCTCTGACCATCTTTGCCCGTTGTCCGATGCTCTTTGCCCTTGTCCGACCCTCTTTGCACTTCTCCCGTATTTTCGGCTCTTCTCCGCCCCTCTTTGCCCTTTTCCGCCCCTCCTTGCCCTTGTCCGAACCTCTTTGCCCTTGTCCGACCCTCTATGCACTTCTCCCGTATTTTCGGCAATTCTCCGACCCACTTTGCTCTTGTCCGCCCCTCTTTGCCCTGGTCCGCCCCGTTTTTGCCGTTGTCCGCCCCTCTTTGCCCTTGTCCGACCCTCTTTGCCGTTGTCCGCCCCTCTTTGCCCTTGTCCCGTAACTCCGCACTTCTCCGCCCCTCTTTGCACTTGTCCAGACCTCTTTGCCTTTGTCCGCCCCTCTTTGCACTTGTCCGCCCCTCTTTGCCCTTGTTCGCCACTCTTTGCCCATGTCAGCCCCTCTTTCCCCTTATCCACCCCTCTTTGCCCTTGTCCGCCCCTCTTTGCCCTTTTCCACCCTCTTTGCCCTTGTGCGCCCCTCTTTCCCATTGTCTGCCCCTCTTTGCCCTTGTCCGCCCCTCTTTGTCCTTGTCGCTTATTCTACACATTTCTCCGCACCTCTTTGCCCTTGTCTGCCCCTCTTTGCCCTTGTCCCGTATTCTATGCAGTTCTCTGCAACTCTTTGCACTTGTCAGCCACTATTTGCCCTTGTCCGCCCCTGGTTGCCCTTGTCCGCCCCTCTTTGCTCTTGTCCCGTATTCTCCGCACTTCTCCGCCCCTCTTTGCACTTGTCCAGACCTCTTTGCCTTTGTCCGCCCCTCTTTGCACTTGTCCGCCCCTCTTTGCCCTTGTTCGCCACTCTTTGCCCTTGTCCGCATGTCTTTTCCCTTGTCCGCCACTTTTTGAATTGTCCACCACTCTTCACCTAGTCCGCCCCTCTTTCCCCTTCTCCGTCCCTCTTTACCCTTGTCCGTCCCTCTTTCCACTTGTCCGCCCCTCTTTCCACTTGTCCGCCTCTCTTTGCCCTTGTCCACCCCTTTTTGCCCTTGTCCCGTATTCTCTGCACTTTTCTGCCCCTCTTTGCCCTTGTCCGCCCCTCTTTGCCCTGGTCCACCCCTCTTTGCCCTTTGTCCGCCCCTCTTTGCCCTTGTCCGATCCTCTTTGCCCTTGTCCGCCCCTCTTTGCCCTTGTCCGCACCTCTTTCCCCTTGACCACCCCTCTTTGCCCTTCACCGCTCCTCTTAGCCCTTGTCCCGTATTCTCCACACTTCTTCCCCCACTTTGCCCTGGTCCCATATTCTCTATACTTGTCCGCCCCTCCTTGCACTTGCCATCCCGTCTTTTCACTTGTCCACCCCTGTTTGCCCTTGTCCGACCCTGTTTGCCCTTGTCCCATATTCTCCGCAATTCTCCGACCCTTTTTGCCCTTGTCCGCCCCTCTTTGCCCTTGTCCGCCCCTCTTTTCCCTTCTCCGCCCCTCTTTGCACTTGTCCACACAACTTTGCCATTGTCCAGTATTCTCCGCACTTCTCCGCCCTTTCTTTGCCCTTCTCCGCCCCTCTTTGCCCTTGTCCGACCCTTTTTGCCCTTGTCAGCCCCTCTTTCCCCTTATCCGCCCCTCTTTGCCCTTGTCCGCCCCTCTTAGCCCTTTTCTACCCTCTTTGCCCTTGTCTACCCCTCTTTGCGCTTGTCCACCCCTCTTTGCCCTTGTCCGCCCCTCTTTGCCCTTGTATGCCCCTCTTTGCACTTTTGCGCCCCTCTTTGCCCTTGTGCGCCCCTCTTTCCCATTGTCCGCCCCTCTTTGCCCTTGTCCGCCCCTCTTTGTCCTTGTCCCTTATTCTACGCATTTCTCCGCACCTCTTTGCCCTTGTCCGCCCCTCTTTGCCCTTGTCCCATATTCTCCACCCCTCTTTGCCCTTTTTTGCCCCTCTTTGCCCTTGTCCACCATTCTTTGCCCTTGTCCGCACCTCTTTGCCTTTGTCCTGTATTCGAAGCAATTCTCCGCCCCTCTTTCCACTTGTCCGCCACTATTTGCACTTGTCCGCCCCTGTTTGCCCTTGTCTGCCCCTCTTTGCACTTGTCCCTTATTCTCCGCACTTGTCTGCCCCTCTTTGCCCTTGTCCACCCTTCTTTGCCCTTGTCCACCCCTCTTTGCCCTGGTCCGCCCCTCTTTGCCCTTGTCCGGTCCTCTTTGCCCTTGTCCGCACCTCTTTGCCCTTGTCCGCCCCTCTTTGCACTTGTCCGCCCCTCTTTGCACTTGTCCGCTCCTCTTTGCACTTGACCACCCCTCTTTGCCCTTCTCCGCTCTTCTTAGCCCTTGTCCCGTATTCTCCACACTTCTTCCCCCACTTTGCCCTTGTCCCGTATTCTCTGCACTTGTCTGCCCCTCCTTGCCCTTGCCATCCCCTCTTTGCCCTTGTCCCTCCCTCTTTGCCCTTGTCCGCCCCTCTTTGCCCTTGTCCCGTATTCTCCTCACTTCTCCGACCGTTTTTGCCCTTGTCCGCAACTCTTTGCCCTTTTCCGCCCCTCTTTGCCCTTCTCCGCCCCTCTTTGCACTTGTCCACACATCTTTCCCCTTGTCCAGTATTCTCCGCACTTCTCCTCCCCTTTTTTGCCCTTCTCCGCCCCTCTTTGAACTTGTCCACACCTCTTTGCACTTGTTCGTCCATGTTTGCACTTGTCCGCCCATCTTTGCCCTTGTCCGACCCTCTTTGCCCTTGTCAGCCCCTCTTTCCCCTTATCCGCCCCTCTTTGCCCTTGTCCGCCCCTCTTAGCCCTTTTCCACCCTCTTTGCCCTTGTCTACCCCTCTTTGCCCTTGTCCGCCCCTCTTTGCCCTTCTCCGCCCCTCTTTGCACTTGTGTACCACTCTTTGCACTTTTGCGCCCATCTTTGCCCTTGTGCGCCCCTCTTTCCCATTGTCCGCCCCTCTTTGTCCTTGTCGCTTATTCTACACATTTCTCCGCACCTCTTTGCCCTTGTCTGCCCCTCTTTGCCCTTGTCCCGTTTTCTATGCAGTTCTCTGCAACTCTTTGCACTTGTCAGCCACTATTTGCCCTTGTCCGCCCCTGGTTGCCCTTGTCCGCCCCTCTTTGCTCTTGTCCCGTATTCTCCGCACTTGTCTGCCCCTCTTTGCACTTCTCCACCCTTCTTTGCACTTCTCCGACCCTCTTTGCCTTGGTCCGCACATCTTTGCACTTGTCCACCCCTCTTTGCATTTCTCCGCCCCTCTTTCCCCTTGTCCGCCCCTCTTTCCCCTTGTCCGCCCCTCTTTCCCCTTGTCCGCCCCTCTTTGCACATGCCCGCCCCTCTTTGCCCTTGTCTGCCCCTCTTTGCCCTTGTCCCGTATTCTCCGCACTTCTTTGCCACTCTTTGCCCTTGTCCCGTATTCTCCGCACTTCTCCGCCCCTCTTTGCCCTTGTCCGACTCTTTTTGGCCTTGTCCCGTATTCTATGCAATTCTCTGCAACTCTTTGCACTTGTCAGCCACTATTTGCCCATGTCCGCCCCTGGTTGCCCTTGTCCGCCCCTCTTTGCTCTTGTCCCGTATTCTCCGCACTTGTCTGCCCCTCTTTGCGCTTGTCCACCCTTCTTTGCACTTCTCCGACCCTCTTTGTCTTGGTCCGCACATCTTTGCACTTGTCCACCCCTCTTTGCACTTGTTCGCCCCTCTTTGCACTTGTCCGCCCCTCTTTGCACTTGTCCGCCCCTCTTTCCCCTTGTCCGCCCCTCTTTGCCCTTGTCCCGTATTCTCCGCCCCTCTTTGCCCTTGTCCAAACCTCTTTGCCCTTGTCCACACCTCTTTGAACTTGTCCGCCTTTCTTTGCCATTGTCAGTCCCTCTTTGCGCTTGTCCGCCCCTTTTTTGCCCTTGTCCCCTTCTCATTGCCTTTGTCCCTTATTCCCCGCACTTCTCCGCCCCTCTTTGCCCTTGTCCCGTATTCCCCACCCCTCTTTGCCCTTTTCCGCCCCTCTTTGCCCTTGTCCACCATTCTTTGCCCTTGTCCGCACCTCTTTGCCTTTGTCCTGTATTCGAAGCAATTCTCCGACCCTCTTTCCACTTGTCCGCCACTATTTGCACTTGTCCGCCCCTGTTTGCCCTTGTCTGCCCCTCTTTGCACTTCTCCCTTATTCTCCGCACTTGTCTGCCCCTCTTTGCCCTTGTCCACCCTTCTTTGCCCTTGTCCACCCCTCTTTGCCCTGGTCCGCCCCTCTTTGCCCTTGTCCGCCCCTCTTTGCCCTTATCCGCCCGTCTTTGCACTTGTCCACCCCTCTTTGCCCTTGACCACCCCTCTTTGCCCTTCTCCGCTCCTCTTAGCCCTTGTCCCGTATTCTCCACACTTCTTCCCCCACTTTGCCCTTGTCCCGTATTCTCTGCACTTGTCCGCCCCTCCTTGCCCTTGCCATCCCCTCTTTGCCCTTGTCCCTCCCTCTTTGCCCTTGTCCACCCCTCTTTGCCCTTGTCCCGTATTCTCCTCACTTCTCCGACCGTTTTTGCCCTTGTCCGCAACTCTTTGCCCTTTTCCGCCCCTCTTTGCCCTTCTCCGCCCCTCTTTGCTCTTGTCCACACATCTTTCCCCTTGTCCAGTATTCTCCGCACTTCTCCTCCCCTTTTTTGCCCTTCTCCGCCCCTCTTTGAACTTGTCCACACCTCTTTGCACTTGTTCGTCCATGTTTGCACTTGTCCGCCCATCTTTGCCATTGTCCGACCCTCTTTGCCCTTGTCAGCCCCTCTTTCCCCTTATCCGCCCCTCTTTGCCCTTGTCCGCCCCTCTTAGCCCTTTTCCACCCTCTTTGCCCTTGTCTACCCCTCTTTGCCCTTGTCCGCCCCTCTTTGCCCTTCTCCGCCCCTCTTTGCACTTGTGTACCCCTCTTTGCCCTTGTCCGCCCCTCTTTGTCCTTGTGCGCCCCTCTTTCTCATTGTCTGCCCCTCTTTGCCCTTGTCCGCCCCTCTTTGTCCTTGTCGCTTATTCTACGCATTTCTCCGCACCTCTTTGCCCTTGTCTGCCCCTCTTTGCCCTTGTCCCGTATTCTATGCAATTCTCTGCAACTCTTTGCACTTGTCAGCCACTATTTGCCCTTGTCCGCCCCTGGTTGCCCTTGTCCGCCCCTCTTTGATCTTGTCCCGTATTCTCCGCACTTGTCTGCCCCTCTTTGCACTTGTCCACCCTTTTTTGCACTTCTCCGACCCTCTTTGCCTTGGTCCGCGCATCTTTGCACTTGTCCACCCCTCTTTGCACTTGTTCGCCCCTCTTTCCCCTTGTCCGCCCCTCTTTCCACTTGTCCGCCCCTCTTTGCACATGCCCGCCCCTCTTTGCCCTTGTCTGCCCCTCTTTGCCCTTGTCCCGTATTCTCCGCCCCTCTTTGCCCTTGTCCAAACCTCTTTGCCCTTGTCCGCACCTCTTTGAACTTGTCCGCCCTTCTTTGCACTTGTGCGCCCCTCTTTGCCATTGTCAGTCCCTCTTTGCACTTGTCCGCCCCTTTTTTGCCCTTGTCCCCTTGTCATTGCCTTTGTCCCTTATTCCCCGCACTTCTCCACCCCTCTTTACCCTTGTCCCGTATTCTCCTCACTTCTCCGACCGTTTTTGCCTGTGTCCGCAACTCTTTGCCCTTTTCCGCCCCTCTTTGCCCTTCTCCGCCCCTCTTTGCACTTGTCCACACATCTTTCCCCATGTCCAGTATTCTCCGCACTTCTCCTCCCCTTTTTTGCCCTTCTCCGCCCCTCTTTGAACTTGTCCAAACCTCTTTGCACTTGTTCGTCCATGTTTGCACTTGTCCGCCCATCTTTGCCATTGTCCGACCCTCTTTGCCCTTGTCAGCCCCTCTTTCCCCTTATCCGCCCCTCTTTGCCCTTGTCCGCCCCTCTTAGCCCTTTTCCACCCTCTTTGCCCTTGTCTACCCCTCTTTGCCCTTGTCCGCCCCTCTTTGCCCTTCTCCGCCCCTCTTTGCACTTGTGTACCCCTCTTTGCACTTTTGCGCCCCTCTTTGCCCTTGTGCGCCCCTCTTTCCCATTGTCTGCCCCTCTTTGCCCTTGTACTTCCCTCTTTGCCCTTGTCCGCCCCTCTTTGCCCTTATCCGCACCTCTTTGCCCTTGTCCAGTATTCTCGGCACTTCTCCGCCCCTTATTTGCCCTTGTCCGCCCCTATTTGCACTTGTCCGACCCTCTTTGCCCTTGTCAGCCCCTCTTTGCCCTTGTCAGCCCCTCTTTGCACTTATCCACCCCTCTTTGCCCTTGTCCGCCCCTCTTTGCGCTTGTCCCGTATTCTCCGCACTTCTCCGCACCTCTTTGCCCTTGTCCGCCCCTATTTGCCCTTGTCCGCCCCTCTTTGCCCTTGTCCACCCCTCTTTGCACTTGTCCCGTATTCTCCGCATTTGTCCGCCCCTCTTTGCACTTGTCCGCCCTTCTTTGAACTTGTCCGCCCCTCTTTGCCCTTGTATGCCCCTCTTTGCACTTGTCCGCCCCTCTTTGCACTTCTCCGCCCCTCTTTGCCCTTGTCCGCCCCTCTTTGCACTTCTCCGCCCCTCTTTGCCCTTGTCCGCGCTCTTTGTACTTCTCTGCCCCTCTATGCCCATGTCCGTCCCTCTTTGCCCTTGTCCGCACCTGTTTGCCATTTTCTGCCCCTCTTTGCGCTTGTCCGCCCCTTTTTGCCCTTGTCCCGAATTCTCTGTTTTTCTCCGCCCCTCTTTGCTCTTGTCCCGTATTCTCCGCATTTATCCGCCCCTCTTTGCCCTTGTCCGCCCCTCTTTGCCCTTGTCCGCCCGTCTTTCCCCGTGTCCGCCCTTCTTTGCCCTTCTCCGCCCCTTTTTTCCCATGTCCCATATTCTCGGCACTTCTCCGCCCCTCTTTGCCCTTGTCCGCCCCTCTTTGCCCTTTGTCCGCCCCTCTTACCCTTGTCCGCCCCTCTTTGCCCTTCTCCCTTATTCTCCGACCGTCTTTGCCCTTGTCCCGTATTCTCCGCACTTCTCCGCCCGTCTTTGTCCTTGTCCGCCAGTCTTTGCCCTTGTCCGCCAGTCTTTGCCCTTGTCCGCCAGTCTTTGCCCTTCTCCGCCCCTCTTTGCCCTTGTCCGCCCGTCTTTGCACTTTTCTGCCCGTCTTTGCCCTTGTCCTCCCGTCTCTGCCCTTCTCCGCCCGTCTTTGCCCTTTTCCGCCCCTCTTTACCCTTGTCCACACCTCTTTGCCCTTTTCCGCCCCTCTTTGTCCTTGTCCGCCCCTCTTTGCATTTGTCCGCCTGTCTTTGCCCTTGTCCGCACCTCTTTGCCCTTGTCCGACCCTCTTTGCCCTTGTCCCGTATTTTCGGCACGTCTCCGCCCCTCTTTGCTCTTGTCCGCCCCTCTTTGCCCTTGTCCGCACCTCTTTGCCCTTGTCCCGTATTCTCCATAATTTTCCACCCCTCTTTGACCTTGTCCGCCCCTCTTTGCCCTTGTCCCGTATTCTCCGCACTTCTTTGCCACTCTTTGCCCTTGTCCCGTATTCTCCGCACTTCTCCGCCCCTCTTTGCCCTTGTCCGACTCTTTTTGGCCTTGTCCCGTATTCTATGCAATTCTCTGCAACTCTTTGCACTTGTCAGCCACTATTTGCCCATGTCCGCCCCTGGTTGCCCTTGTCCGCCCCTCTTTGCTCTTGTCCCGTATTCTCCGCACTTGTCTGCCCCTCTTTGCGCTTGTCCACCCTTCTTTGCACTTCTCCGACCCTCTTTGTCTTGGTCCGCACATCTTTGCACTTGTCCACCCCTCTTTGCACTTGTTCGCCCCTCTTTGCACTTGTCCGCCCCTCTTTGCACTTGTCCGCCCCTCTTTCCCCTTGTCCGCCCCTCTTTGCCCTTGTCCCGTATTCTCCGCCCCTCTTTGCCCTTGTCCAAACCTCTTTGCCCTTGTCCGCACCTCTTTGAACTTGTCCGCCTTTCTTTGCCATTGTCAGTCCCTCTTTGCGCTTGTCCGCCCCTTTTTTGCCCTTGTCCCCTTCTCATTGCCTTTGTCCCTTATTCCCCGCACTTCTCCGCCCCTCTTTGCCCTTGTCCCGTATTCTCCACCCCTCTTTGCCCTTTTCCGCCCCTCTTTGCCCTTGTCCACCATTCTTTGCCCTTGTCCGCACCTCTTTGCCTTTGTCCTGTATTCGAAGCAATTCTCCGACCCTCTTTCCACTTGTCCGCCACTATTTGCACTTGTCCGCCCCTGTTTGCCCTTGTCTGCCCCTCTTTGCACTTCTCCCTTATTCTCCGCACTTGTCTGCCCCTCTTTGCCCTTGTCCACCCTTCTTTGCCCTTGTCCACCCCTCTTTGCCCTGGTCCGCCCCTCTTTGCCCTTGTCCGCCCCTCTTTGCCCTTATCCGCCCGTCTTTGCACTTGTCCACCCCTCTTTGCCCTTGACCACCCCTCTTTGCCCTTCTCCGCTCCTCTTAGCCCTTGTCCCGTATTCTCCACACTTCTTCCCCCACTTTGCCCTTGTCCCGTATTCTCTGCACTTGTCCGCCCCTCCTTGCCCTTGCCATCCCCTCTTTGCCCTTGTCCCTCCCTCTTTGCCCTTGTCCACCCCTCTTTGCCCTTGTCCCGTATTCTCCTCACTTCTCCGACCGTTTTTGCCCTTGTCCGCAACTCTTTGCCCTTTTCCGCCCCTCTTTGCCCTTCTCCGCCCCTCTTTGCTCTTGTCCACACATCTTTCCCCTTGTCCAGTATTCTCCGCACTTCTCCTCCCCTTTTTTGCCCTTCTCCGCCCCTCTTTGAACTTGTCCACACCTCTTTGCACTTGTTCGTCCATGTTTGCACTTGTCCGCCCATCTTTGCCATTGTCCGACCCTCTTTGCCCTTGTCAGCCCCTCTTTCCCCTTATCCGCCCCTCTTTGCCCTTGTCGGCCCCTCTTAGCCCTTTTCCACCCTCTTTGCCCTTGTCTACCCCTCTTTGCCCTTGTCCGCCCCTCTTTGCCCTTCTCCGCCCCTCTTTGCACTTGTGTACCCCTCTTTGCCCTTGTCCGCCCCTCTTTGTCCTTGTGCGCCCCTCTTTCTCATTGTCTGCCCCTCTTTGCCCTTGTCCGCCCCTCTTTGTCCTTGTCGCTTATTCTACGCATTTCTCCGCACCTCTTTGCCCTTGTCTGCCCCTCTTTGCCCTTGTCCCGTATTCTATGCAATTCTCTGCAACTCTTTGCACTTGTCAGCCACTATTTGCCCTTGTCCGCCCCTGGTTGCCCTTGTCCGCCCCTCTTTGATCTTGTCCCGTATTCTCCGCACTTGTCTGCCCCTCTTTGCACTTGTCCACCCTTTTTTGCACTTCTCCGACCCTCTTTGCCTTGGTCCGCGCATCTTTGCACTTGTCCGCCCCTCTTTCCCCTTGTCCGCCCCTCTTTCCACTTGTCCGCCCCTCTTTGCACATGCCCGCCCCTCTTTGCCCTTGTCTGCCCCTCTTTGCCCTTGTCCCGTATTCTCCGCCCCTCTTTGCCCTTGTCCAAACCTCTTTGCCCTTGTCCGCACCTCTTTGAACTTGTCCGCCCTTCTTTGCACTTGTGCGCCCCTCTTTGCCATTGTCAGTCCCTCTTTGCACTTGTCCGCCCCTTTTTTGCCCTTGTCCCCTTGTCATTGCCTTTGTCCCTTATTCCCCGCACTTCTCCACCCCTCTTTACCCTTGTCCCGTATTCTCCTCACTTCTCCGACCGTTTTTGCCCGTGTCCGCAACTCTTTGCCCTTTTCCGCCCCTCTTTGCCCTTCTCCGCCCCTCTTTGCACTTGTCCACACATCTTTCCCCATGTCCAGTATTCTCCGCACTTCTCCTCCCCTTTTTTGCCCTTCTCCGCCCCTCTTTGAACTTGTCCAAACCTCTTTGCACTTGTTCGTCCATGTTTGCACTTGTCCGCCCATCTTTGCCATTGTCCGACCCTCTTTGCCCTTGTCAGCCCCTCTTTCCCCTTATCCGCCCCTCTTTGCCCTTGTCCGCCCCTCTTAGCCCTTTTCCACCCTCTTTGCCCTTGTCTACCCCTCTTTGCCCTTGTCCGCCCCTCTTTGCCCTTCTCCGCCCCTCTTTGCACTTGTGTACCCCTCTTTGCACTTTTGCGCCCCTCTTTGCCCTTGTGCGCCCCTCTTTCCCATTGTCTGCCCCTCTTTGCCCTTGTACTTCCCTCTTTGCCCTTGTCCGCCCCTCTTTGCCCTTATCCGCACCTCTTTGCCCTTGTCCAGTATTCTCGGCACTTCTCCGCCCCTTATTTGCCCTTGTCCGCCCCTATTTGCACTTGTCCGACCCTCTTTGCCCTTGTCAGCCCCTCTTTGCCCTTGTCAGCCCCTCTTTGCACTTATCCACCCCTCTTTGCCCTTGTCCGCCCCTCTTTGCGCTTGTCCCGTATTCTCCGCACTTCTCCGCACCTCTTTGCCCTTGTCCGCCCCTATTTGCCCTTGTCCGCCCCTCTTTGCCCTTGTCCACCCCTCTTTGCACTTGTCCCGTATTCTCCGCATTTGTCCGCCCCTCTTTGCACTTGTCCGCCCTTCTTTGAACTTGTCCGCCCCTCTTTGCCCTTGTATGCCCCTCTTTGCACTTGTCCGCCCCTCTTTGCACTTCTCCGCCCCTCTTTGCCCTTGTCCGCCCCTCTTTGCACTTCTCCGCCCCTCTTTGCCCTTGTCCGCGCTCTTTGTACTTCTCTGCCCCTCTATGCCCATGTCCGTCCCTCTTTGCCCTTGTCCGCACCTGTTTGCCATTTTCTGCCCCTCTTTGCGCTTGTCCGCCCCTTTTTGCCCTTGTCCCGAATTCTCTGTTTTTCTCCGCCCCTCTTTGCTCTTGTCCCGTATTCTCCGCATTTATCCGCCCCTCTTTGCCCTTGTCCGCCCCTCTTTGCCCTTGTCCGCCCGTCTTTCCCCGTGTCCGCCCTTCTTTGCCCTTCTCCGCCCCTTTTTTCCCATGTCCCATATTCTCGGCACTTCTCCGCCCCTCTTTGCCCTTGTCCGCCCCTCTTTGCCCTTTGTCCGCCCCTCTTACCCTTGTCCGCCCCTCTTTGCCCTTCTCCCTTATTCTCCGACCGTCTTTGCCCTTGTCCCGTATTCTCCGCACTTCTCCGCCCGTCTTTGTCCTTGTCCGCCAGTCTTTGCCCTTGTCCGCCAGTCTTTGCCCTTGTCCGCCAGTCTTTGCCCTTCTCCGCCCCTCTTTGCCCTTGTCCGCCCGTCTTTGCACTTTTCTGCCCGTCTTTGCCCTTGTCCTCCCGTCTCTGCCCTTCTCCGCCCGTCTTTGCCCTTTTCCGCCCCTCTTTACCCTTGTCCACACCTCTTTGCCCTTTTCCGCCCCTCTTTGTCCTTGTCCGCCCCTCTTTGCATTTGTCCGCCTGTCTTTGCCCTTGTCCGCACCTCTTTGCCCTTGTCCGACCCTCTTTGCCCTTGTCCCGTATTTTCGGCACGTCTCCGCCCCTCTTTGCTCTTGTCCGCCCCTCTTTGCCCTTGTCCGCACCTCTTTGCCCTTGTCCCGTATTCTCCATAATTTTCCACCCCTCTTTGACCTTGTCCGCCCCTCTTTGCCCTTGTCCCGTATTCTCCGCACTTCTTTGCCACTCTTTGCCCTTGTCCCGTATTCTCCGCACTTCTCCGCCCCTCTTTGCCCTTGTCCGACTCTTTTTGGCCTTGTCCCGTATTCTATGCAATTCTCTGCAACTCTTTGCACTTGTCAGCCACTATTTGCCCATGTCCGCCCCTGGTTGCCCTTGTCCGCCCCTCTTTGCTCTTGTCCCGTATTCTCCGCACTTGTCTGCCCCTCTTTGCGCTTGTCCACCCTTCTTTGCACTTCTCCGACCCTCTTTGTCTTGGTCCGCACATCTTTGCACTTGTCCACCCCTCTTTGCACTTGTTCGCCCCTCTTTGCACTTGTCCGCCCCTCTTTGCACTTGTCCGCCCCTCTTTCCCCTTGTCCGCCCCTCTTTGCCCTTGTCCCGTATTCTCCGCCCCTCTTTGCCCTTGTCCAAACCTCTTTGCCCTTGTCCGCACCTCTTTGAACTTGTCCGCCTTTCTTTGCCATTGTCAGTCCCTCTTTGCGCTTGTCCGCCCCTTTTTTGCCCTTGTCCCCTTCTCATTGCCTTTGTCCCTTATTCCCCGCACTTCTCCGCCCCTCTTTGCCCTTGTCCCGTATTCTCCACCCCTCTTTGCCCTTTTCCGCCCCTCTTTGCCCTTGTCCACCATTCTTTGCCCTTGTCCGCACCTCTTTGCCTTTGTCCTGTATTCGAAGCAATTCTCCGACCCTCTTTCCACTTGTCCGCCACTATTTGCACTTGTCCGCCCCTGTTTGCCCTTGTCTGCCCCTCTTTGCACTTCTCCCTTATTCTCCGCACTTGTCTGCCCCTCTTTGCCCTTGTCCACCCTTCTTTGCCCTTGTCCACCCCTCTTTGCCCTGGTCCGCCCCTCTTTGCCCTTGTCCGCCCCTCTTTGCCCTTATCCGCCCGTCTTTGCACTTGTCCACCCCTCTTTGCCCTTGACCACCCCTCTTTGCCCTTCTCCGCTCCTCTTAGCCCTTGTCCCGTATTCTCCACACTTCTTCCCCCACTTTGCCCTTGTCCCGTATTCTCTGCACTTGTCCGCCCCTCCTTGCCCTTGCCATCCCCTCTTTGCCCTTGTCCCTCCCTCTTTGCCCTTGTCCACCCCTCTTTGCCCTTGTCCCGTATTCTCCTCACTTCTCCGACCGTTTTTGCCCTTGTCCGCAACTCTTTGCCCTTTTCCGCCCCTCTTTGCCCTTCTCCGCCCCTCTTTGCTCTTGTCCACACATCTTTCCCCTTGTCCAGTATTCTCCGCACTTCTCCTCCCCTTTTTTGCCCTTCTCCGCCCCTCTTTGAACTTGTCCACACCTCTTTGCACTTGTTCGTCCATGTTTGCACTTGTCCGCCCATCTTTGCCATTGTCCGACCCTCTTTGCCCTTGTCAGCCCCTCTTTCCCCTTATCCGCCCCTCTTTGCCCTTGTCGGCCCCTCTTAGCCCTTTTCCACCCTCTTTGCCCTTGTCTACCCCTCTTTGCCCTTGTCCGCCCCTCTTTGCCCTTCTCCGCCCCTCTTTGCACTTGTGTACCCCTCTTTGCCCTTGTCCGCCCCTCTTTGTCCTTGTGCGCCCCTCTTTCTCATTGTCTGCCCCTCTTTGCCCTTGTCCGCCCCTCTTTGTCCTTGTCGCTTATTCTACGCATTTCTCCGCACCTCTTTGCCCTTGTCTGCCCCTCTTTGCCCTTGTCCCGTATTCTATGCAATTCTCTGCAACTCTTTGCACTTGTCAGCCACTATTTGCCCTTGTCCGCCCCTGGTTGCCCTTGTCCGCCCCTCTTTGATCTTGTCCCGTATTCTCCGCACTTGTCTGCCCCTCTTTGCACTTGTCCACCCTTTTTTGCACTTCTCCGACCCTCTTTGCCTTGGTCCGCGCATCTTTGCACTTGTCCGCCCCTCTTTCCCCTTGTCCGCCCCTCTTTCCACTTGTCCGCCCCTCTTTGCACATGCCCGCCCCTCTTTGCCCTTGTCTGCCCCTCTTTGCCCTTGTCCCGTATTCTCCGCCCCTCTTTGCCCTTGTCCAAACCTCTTTGCCCTTGTCCGCACCTCTTTGAACTTGTCCGCCCTTCTTTGCACTTGTGCGCCCCTCTTTGCCATTGTCAGTCCCTCTTTGCACTTGTCCGCCCCTTTTTTGCCCTTGTCCCCTTGTCATTGCCTTTGTCCCTTATTCCCCGCACTTCTCCACCCCTCTTTACCCTTGTCCCGTATTCTCCTCACTTCTCCGACCGTTTTTGCCCTTGTCCGCAACTCTTTGCCCTTTTCCGCCCCTCTTTGCCCTTCTCCGCCCCTCTTTGCACTTGTCCACACATCTTTCCCCATGTCCAGTATTCTCCGCACTTCTCCTCCCCTTTTTTGCCCTTCTCCGCCCCTCTTTGAACTTGTCCAAACCTCTTTGCACTTGTTCGTCCATGTTTGCACTTGTCCGCCCATCTTTGCCATTGTCCGACCCTCTTTGCCCTTGTCAGCCCCTCTTTCCCCTTATCCGCCCCTCTTTGCCCTTGTCCGCCCCTCTTAGCCCTTTTCCACCCTCTTTGCCCTTGTCTACCCCTCTTTGCCCTTGTCCGCCCCTCTTTGCCCTTCTCCGCCCCTCTTTGCACTTGTGTACCCCTCTTTGCACTTTTGCGCCCCTCTTTGCCCTTGTGCGCCCCTCTTTCCCATTGTCTGCCCCTCTTTGCCCTTGTACTTCCCTCTTTGCCCTTGTCCGCCCCTCTTTGCCCTTATCCGCACCTCTTTGCCCTTGTCCAGTATTCTCGGCACTTCTCCGCCCCTTATTTGCCCTTGTCCGCCCCTATTTGCACTTGTCCGACCCTCTTTGCCCTTGTCAGCCCCTCTTTGCCCTTGTCAGCCCCTCTTTGCACTTATCCACCCCTCTTTGCCCTTGTCCGCCCCTCTTTGCGCTTGTCCCGTATTCTCCGCACTTCTCCGCACCTCTTTGCCCTTGTCCGCCCCTATTTGCCCTTGTCCGCCCCTCTTTGCCCTTGTCCACCCCTCTTTGCACTTGTCCCGTATTCTCCGCATTTGTCCGCCCCTCTTTGCACTTGTCCGCCCTTCTTTGAACTTGTCCGCCCCTCTTTGCCCTTGTATGCCCCTCTTTGCACTTGTCCGCCCCTCTTTGCACTTCTCCGCCCCTCTTTGCCCTTGTCCGCCCCTCTTTGCACTTCTCCGCCCCTCTTTGCCCTTGTCCGCCCTCTTTGTACTTCTCTGCCCCTCTATGCCCATGTCCGTCCCTCTTTGCCCTTGTCCGCACCTGTTTGCCATTTTCTGCCCCTCTTTGCGCTTGTCCGCCCCTTTTTGCCCTTGTCCCGAATTCTCTGTTTTTCTCCGCCCCTCTTTGCTCTTGTCCCGTATTCTCCGCATTTATCCGCCCCTCTTTGCCCTTGTCCGCCCCTCTTTGCCCTTGTCCGCCCGTCTTTCCCCGTGTCCGCCCTTCTTTGCCCTTCTCCGCCCCTTTTTTCCCATGTCCCATATTCTCGGCACTTCTCCGCCCCTCTTTGCCCTTGTCCGCCCCTCTTTGCCCTTTGTCCGCCCCTCTTACCCTTGTCCGCCCCTCTTTGCCCTTCTCCCTTATTCTCCGACCGTCTTTGCCCTTGTCCCGTATTCTCCGCACTTCTCCGCCCGTCTTTGCCCTTGTCCGCCAGTCTTTGCCCTTGTCCGCCAGTCTTTGCCCTTGTCCGCCAGTCTTTGCCCTTCTCCGCCCCTCTTTGCCCTTGTCCGCCCGTCTTTGCACTTTTCTGCCCGTCTTTGCCCTTGTCCTCCCGTCTCTGCCCTTCTCCGCCCGTCTTTGCCCTTTTCCGCCCCTCTTTACCCTTGTCCACACCTCTTTGCCCTTTTCCGCCCCTCTTTGTCCTTGTCCGCCCCTCTTTGCATTTGTCCGCCTGTCTTTGCCCTTGTCCGCACCTCTTTGCCCTTGTCCGACCCTCTTTGCCCTTGTCCCGTATTTTCGGCACGTCTCCGCCCCTCTTTGCTCTTGTCCGCCCCTCTTTGCCCTTGTCCGCACCTCTTTGCCCTTGTCCCGTATTCTCCATAATTTTCCACCCCTCTTTGACCTTGTCCGCCCCTCTTTGCCCTTGTCCCGTATTCTCTGCACTTGTCCGCCCCTCTTTGCCCTTGTCCCGTTTTCTCCGCACTTCTCTGTCCCTCTTTGACTTTGTCCTGTATTCTCCGCAATTCTAAGACACTCTTTGACCTTGTCCCGTATTCTCCGCACTTCTCCGCCCCTCTTTGCCCTTGTCCACCCCTCTTTGCCCTTATCTGCCCTTCCTTAAATTTGTCTGCCCCTCTTTGCCCTTGTCCGCACCTCTTTGCACTTGTCCGACCCTCTATGAATTTGTCCGCACCTCTTTCTGCTTGTCCGCCCCTCTTTGCACTTGTCCGCCCCTCTTTGTCCTTGTCGACACCTCTTTGCAATTGTCCGTCCGTCTTTGCCCTTTTCCGACCCTCTTTGCCCTTGTCCCGTATTCTCCGCCCTGGTCCGCCACTCTTTGCACTTGTCCGTCCCTCTTTGAACTTGTCCAAACCTCTTTGCACTTGTTCGTCCATGTTTGCACTTGTCCGCCCATCTTTGCCATTGTCCGACCCTCTTTGCCCTTGTCAGCCCCTCTTTCCCCTTATCCGCCCCTCTTTGCCCTTGTCCGCCCCTCTTAGCCCTTTTCCACCCTCTTTGCCCTTGTCTACCCCTCTTTGCCCTTGTCCGCCCCTCTTTGCCCTTGCCATCCCCTCTTTGCCCTTGTCCCTCCCTCTTTGCCCTTGTCCACCCCTCTTTGCCCTTGTCCCGTATTCTCCTCACTTCTCCGACCGTTTTTGCCCTTGTCCGCAACTCTTTGCCCTTTTCCGCCCCTCTTTGCCCTTCTCCGCCCCTCTTTGCTCTTGTCCACACATCTTTCCCCTTGTCCAGTATTCTCCGCACTTCTCCTCCCCTTTTTTGCCCTTCTCCGCCCCTCTTTGAACTTGTCCACACCTCTTTGCACTTGTTCGTCCATGTTTGCACTTGTCCGCCCATCTTTGCCATTGTCCGACCCTCTTTGCCCTTGTCAGCCCCTCTTTCCCCTTATCCGCCCCTCTTTGCCCTTGTCGGCCCCTCTTAGCCCTTTTCCACCCTCTTTGCCCTTGTCTACCCCTCTTTGCCCTTGTCCGCCCCTCTTTGCCCTTCTCCGCCCCTCTTTGCACTTGTGTACCCCTCTTTGCCCTTGTCCGCCCCTCTTTGTCCTTGTGCG